>NW_022639530.1:630580-656246 GCF_010583005.1 Odontomachus brunneus | reverse complement strand
TAATGTGACCTTGACCTGACCTTCGCTACGCAACCCAAGGTCAAACTGATGTAATCAGTAAATACATCTTTTTAAACGCCACAACTTTTATCTGAAACATTTTTTTCTAAAATGCTTAGTTTTCGAGATATTTCACCGGTCCGGGACTTTTTGAACACCCTGTATATACAGGGTGTCTCACACTCTCCTCCAAGCATTTTGTGGGGATGTAAAACAGATTGAGGTGAACATAAAAGTCCTGTACCGTTTTGCGATATTTACAATAATTATCGAGATATTAATTGTAGAAAACTTGTAAATGATTATGCAGAATATGGTAAATGAGTTATAGTAGCGTCGACTGCCGTCGTATACTTATACTTTAGATCAAATTGAACAAAAAAATCCTCTACCATTTTCCAAATAATTACATAGATTTTTAATTATTAATTAAAGAAGATTATTGCACAATTTTGCGTGATAATGTACTCATCTTCTTTAATTAATAATTAAAAATCTATGTGATTATTTGCAAAATGGTAGAGGACTTTTTTGTTCAATTTGACCTAAAGTATAAGTACACGACGGCAGTCGTTGCTATTATAACCCATTTACCATATCCTGCATGATTATTCACAAATATATATATATATATATATATATATATATATATATATATAGTATCTCGAATATGACTGAAAACGTTCCTCATTTCCGTGACATATAAGTATTTATATAATATAATTTTGAATTTGATGTATACACCCTCGAGGAGTTCTATCTTTTGATATAGGTTTCATTTATATCCGCTTGAGAGTGGATATCTTCCCTTATTACGAAATCTTTTCAGTGCACGGACAAAATTTTTTTCTGCATGGGTGATATATCCAGTCTCGAGTACGGTATTTACGTCGCGACTTATCTATATACCACTGGTTTTCGGTCTGTGAGGACCTGTCACAAGTCTCGTCCATTATAACAGCGCGATGCATTCTCGGAAAATCATCGTAGTCCGTAGTCTACGATATGAGTATCGTCGCGCGCGTCATTTTTAACACCAATCTTGATCGCCTCAGTTTCTAAGGTAACGTCGGCCGTCTACACGCTTTTATCGTGTGTATATCATCCGACAACCGCGTCAGTTATGAATGACGCTCCATTAAGTTCCTTCGGGGTGCAAGGTTACGGCGAAAGGTAACGCGAGAAAAAGGAGCTCCGCGGCGAACGTTATCGATGGTTAACGGGTTACGCCGAGAGCATATACGGCGGTAAAGATCTTATCGGAAATGTGCAAGAACTTCGCCGAAGGGTTCCCGGATTTTCAGCAAAGAGGATCATCGGGATCGTTTAAACATCTTAACGTTTGAGTTAAGGAGCAACGAGTCGCGTTCGCTTTGCGTAATTTATGAATTCACGTAAAAACTCGAGCGAAATTTGTCGAATTGATCTGGTAAAGGTACGGCAATCCGATAGCTTCAACCTTAGACATGAAATAACCAATGTATGTGCGTTGATCGGCAAATCAATCAAATAGATCCGCAACATTTAACCATTAAGCTTAATTTACAATATGCTTTTTGCGTTCTGCTTTTTATCTTCTGTCTTTTTCTGACTTAAAGCTTAAGATTTGAGTCAGAAAGAGATGAAGAAAAAGAAACAGGAAGTAAAGAACACATTGTAGATCAAGTTTTACATTCGCATAGAAATTTCTTAGTATTTTCTCGAATGCAGGTCGGATTCCTATCAGAGTGTCCAATTTTGCCCTAAAATCGATAATCCCATTACGGTACCAATTGGGAATCCCATTCTTGTCCCAAGCATGCCGATTTTCTCTGGAATCGGAACAGAAATATTAAAGGAGCTCCAACTTTTTTAAGTGTTTTCTATATTAGTTTTATTAATGCAATAAAGACAATACAAATATTTTCTTCGGCTAACATTGTTCCATGTTCAAACGTAAACAAAAACATTTTTGTTTTATATGTAATACATTTATATATCTGAGAATAATTTGACGATTTTATACGTTTGTATGTCAGGAGAATTTATCAGATATTCATATATATTTTTTAAGGAAAATTTATAGAAGGTTAAAATCTTTGAATTTTATTCTCTTAAAATGTTAATGCTCCATAATATATATCAAAATCAAAGCCATTAGAGGCGGATCCTTTATTCGACATTACCAAAATAAAGAGAAGATAAGTGGGATGCTAGCATCCCACTTGAAAGGTTAATCAATAACTCAAAATTTCACGTGGTCGTTTGCGAAATGGTAGAGAAACTTCGTGTTCAGTTTGATGAGTTCTATTCACCGCGGCTGCAAAGCGAATTGTCGGACACCCTGTGTAGACATTCGATCCTCGCGGATTGTAACGCAAATAAAAGCTATTACAACGCGGCGTATCGTAATATCCGCAACGTGCTCGCGTATCCCGACGTGACGCGTTGCTCGCTGGGATTTAACTCTGGAGTTTTCCGGCGCAGCGCTCGCGCTTTCCCCCTGTACTCGAACAGTCTGTATTTACCCTGGCAATTTTATCGCTGCATCGCGGCCGCGATAAAGGATGCAGATCGATAATTACGTGCCTCGTGGTGCGTCGCGGCATTAGCTTTGCTGTACTAACGAAATATTAACGGCGAGCTGCCGCGCCGCGCACGGAGTCTTTAATAATTTATTACCCGGATTACCCCGTCGTAATTTTTTAGTTTACCGCTGTTACCAATCTGCACGATCGCATGCCCGATAGCTCGCATGGGGCGTGCACCGCCGGAGAACGGGACGAGATCCCTGTGTCGCATAGCGCATATCGGAACACGCGCGCATAACACACTCCATTTGCATTTATTATAATGCCGGTAGTGGCGCGCGGCCGCTCGCTATGTCATATCGTAAATTGTTAGCTTAACCGGCCTATCAACGCGATACATCGAATTAAATTATTTTCTTAGTCCCCAGCTAATAGCGGCTTAACGAAGCGGTCGCGACAGTAATGGACTTCCGGCTGTCCGTAATCATCCGAAAGAAATCCCGTGGGCGCACGTACGCTTGATGTACGCTTACTCGGGCGAACACCGACGATATTCGGCAGATCGACGGCAAATTTTTGGAAGAAGTTGCAGCGATATGCAGACGAAAACTTCCCCAAATCTTTTCAGCTTGATCGACGAAACGTCACGCGCGTTGACGTCACGATTTCTGCACTCGCATTGAGAGAAGCGATTACCCGCCGCGTTAATGATTTCTCTCCAAAAAATGTGAGAAGAAAAGGAGAGAGAAAATTGAGCGGATTGTTAAATGCAATTACGGCGAACGGCAGGAAGGCAGAGTGCACATCCGATTCATGGTGCAAAGTTCGTCAGGATATCGATAGTTCGCTTCACAACGTAACACCTAATCGGTATACGGTTAGGTTTGAGTTATTCAACCGTAACACGACGAAGCACTTCGTAATGGGGAGTATCCGCGCGAGGTTTTGTGGTTAGATGCGGGGAGAGCTTGGTGAAGGGATGGGAGAGAGGAGGAGGAAGAACGAGGCAGGGGAGGTTGAAAGAACTCGTTATTTTCCTCTATACGTAACCATCGAGAACGTCATGCGCGAGTTCGTAAGTGGCTCGAAGCTCCGGAAAGCTTCTCGGGGTTATGCCACTGGCTGGTACACGAGCACGTTCGCGCAATAACGGTAATCGCCTCAATAAGTATCTACCCTTCCCACCGGCCAGCACACTCTTCGAAGTGGATTACCTTTTATTCCCGGCCAAAAAGTCACGATATCTCGGAGATACAAACGCATTAACGCCGTTGAACTGCCGATTACCAGGCTATCGCGGTTACCTGAGAGCGAGGTAAAAGCCATGTCTGATCATGCCGGAAGCGAGAATTTCAATTGCCGGAAACGCGTTGGTAATTCCCACTTTCCCATGGCCGACGATGAAGTCTTATCTCTACGATGACTCCGAAATGGAATAAATCTACCTGCATCGCTTAGGAGGAGACGAACGAACGGCCTGTTTCTTCAGTTTTCGGCTGTAAGTATCCTGTACGGAATATCATAGTTTTCTTCTTCATATAAACTTTTCTCAATTTTCAAATTATTTCTTGTAATCCAGAAATGGACTGCTAGTAAGGTCTAACTCGCTAAGGAACATAGTAAAGATTGTGGCTAAGTTTCGTCCCTCTCCATGGAATTTTATAAAACTTTGAACATTCCAATAAATGATACATTGGTTTGAGGACGAATAGATATTGAGAACATAAAATCTCAATATTATTCTTCTAATCGTTTGGGAAATAAACTATTATATTATTAGAATCTTTTGTAGTAATCTTTTAATTGCAACTGTTTATCTGTCAAACCACTATGAGAATAATATCGAGATTTTATATTCTTAATTTACTCGACGTAAAAACTTTTGAAATCGATGTATCATTAATTTGAATATTCAAAGTTCCCTTTTGTGAAAAAGGGGCGAAATGTCAAAATGGATGCCTACTCCGCATTCTAAAAACATGGCAAATTTCGTTAAAAATGTCATTTTAATAGTTCAATTTAACATTTCAAAGTCTAAAATAAAAGTAGCACATATGAAAAAAAGTATAAAACGAGTTACTACAGAATGTCGATCTATATTTTTCTATTACAATGTCCTATAATAATTTTTATTATAAAATTCTCTCCATGTAGAATGTGTGAAAGTTTCAAAAAAGACACGCACGCTATGCCGTCTCTGTCGATTAATCAATATTCCCATAATTAAAGAACGGAATTGAAATGTATTTATAAATTGAAATTGCAGAATTCTTTTTTTGAACATTTTGAAATATCTATAGGCTTATATCTTCCAAAACATGTACAATTGAAAGTTGAAGAAATTGACGTTAATTCATTTTCTTTAAAAAAGAAATTCATTTTCTTTAAAAAAAGAGTGAGATATCATTGATAAACATTTAAGTATTTTATAGATGTATGAACGATAATTATATTAATTACTGTGTTATATATTAAAATTGATTTAAATAAAATTGGCCGTACAAATTGGCTCGCGTGATGTGGAGGAGTGTTTAATTTTACCAATATCATATGAACGTCGAAAGTAACAGAGAAACGCCGAGGGTGCACAATTGGTATAATTATAACAAATTAACAATTAATTTCTGGTATTATTCGCGTGGCAGGTATAAAATAAAAGAACGCGCATCCCCGAGCGGAAGTCCTAATTAATGTAGAACGATATAAGGAATAATACCGGTGCGGCAATGGAATAGATAATTAAACAGATTCAGGTTTTAGCGTCTGACGCTCCCAGTTAATTAAGTGCGAATAGAAATGAAGTTTAAATGAGAAAGGCGTTGAAGCATTCGTAATCCCTGGACGAGAGTGAATTTTAGAGGAGACGCGTATATGCGAGGGAAGAGCTGAATTAAAAGTGCCACTTATGATTGCATAAAAAGTCCCGTTTTCGCGCTAAGACGCTCGAGGCGGGCTTTAATGTATTTTCAGATACGAATCTTTTGAAAAGAAAGAAAAATCTTTTGCGCTCTCACAGCAGGTTGGAGATAAGCCGCGTGGAGAATCGAGAAAGTATACCTTTGATATAAAATATCCGTAAAGACACCTCGTGAGAAACAGTCTTTAGAGGTAAATAAATTAGAAAACATCTTACGAATTATGAAAACTTGCTTTTGATATTGTATTTCATCCTGGTTATTCCTTTCAATTTAAAACTTCTTAAGAATTGTGACATTTATGTGAGTCGTTGTCGCGATATTCACTGCGAAATTTCGCCATGGAAATTGCGAACATCCGTGCTTTTCGAAAAATTGTCCTTACGATGAGAGAGGTAGACGCACATTTTAATATAAAAATCTCGTTTAGTCGCAAGATTAATACTTGGACAATTTTTACGGAGATCATAAGGTTTGTCCAATTTTGTCGGTAGTGTTATGTAAGAAGAAAATTTGTCCAAAATGCGATAATAAATGTATATAGCAATAAGCGATAATATGAAAGTCTCGCTTTGCAAAATTCCTTATTGCAGTTACTTCGCTGCAGCAAACCGCGCTCTTTGCTCTCTGACTCTGTTTAGCTTTTTATTTTAGCCGCAGCTGAGAGGATTCTTCCTCTGCGATATCTAAATTATGCTGGTAAAATATTTACGTCGGCAAATACTTGTTCTCGTGTCAGAGAAAAATGTGAAGTGAATTTGAAAACCGAAAATTGAGCACTAAATTCTGCGCTTTCTAGATTAATACTAGATTAGATTCTAAATGAATTAAATTTGTTTTAAGCATTTATTGAATTAACTTAACTTTAATGTTAAATATTTAAGACTCCTGTTTCTTTACAGCGGACGTCTTGATTAATAATGTCAGAAACGAGAATATACATGTTTGACATTCTTGTAATTATAGTAATAATGATAATTGAAATAAAAATATATATCCATAAAATATATATCCATAAACTCTTGCAATCGATCTAACAGTTTTGTAAAATATATACTCTGAAAATGTTCCTTTTGCCGTAATAATCAATAAACAACCGTAAAATTAATGTGACCCATAACTTACTTTAGGATTTCGTCACGTTCATTTTATGTTTATTTACAAAATATTTTGCAAATCTGCTCAAACGATTAATGATACTTTATGGACATATCTTTTAATTTCAACGTATCTTGTAAAAGTTCCGAGTGTGTAATTTTGTCGTTTCTGACAACATCAATCAAAATGATCGTAACGAAGATCTAAGAGTCTTCAAACAGATATCAAACGGCTAAAAGGTTTTCCAGAAAATTTGCGAAAGATCTTAGAGATAATAATAATTGATAATTTCTATAATTTATCCCATCTTAGTTAGTGTCGACCATTAACTGATTGAAATTTTCTATGACTAAAATAATTGCCACAAGTAAATAATTAAAATTAATCGACCGTCATATATAAAATCGCAATTAATATTATAAATTGATGAAATTAATTATTAATTGAAACTTTGATATGTAATTAATTATATACTAATTAATAATTAATTCCATTAATCGATTGAATTATTCGTGACTATATAAATCGATTAATTTCCTTTATTAATTTGCTAATTATTTTAGTTAAAGAACATTTTCGTCAATGAATGCCCGACACTTATCTTAATGAAATTACTTGTTTTACGCAATGAGGACTGTATACAAATATTTATAATTATTTGTTCTGTTCTAATGCTATCCATACCACTTTGATAGAAATGTATACAGTTTGTGCAGTTTGTGCTACATAGTTGTTGTCTAATATAATGCATTTTCATTAGTTATAGAAGTACTGCATGGGAACTGCACAAGAACTGAATTCAATAGTTAGGGCAGTTTCTTGTGTAATACGTGAACTGATTCTTCTCAAGTACCGGTAATATTAATTCAACTTTATGATATGTATGTATTATAATGTCTATTGGGAATAAATGTAAAACGTTTTTATCTATATTGTGTTAGAAAAAAAAATTAAAATTGCGTGAACAATAAGTGGACATATACAGAAGCATAGAAGAGGGAAATTTGAGGGAATACTTGACAATATTAAGTTCTTAATTGTCAACAGCTGACAACTAAGATAAGGAATAAAAGTGAGCAAAAGACAACTAAACACCCATTTTCCATTTCCAAATTCCATTCTCCGTTCTGTGTTCGTACGTTAAATGGTTTCGCGCGTCTTTAGTGTACAATAACTACAGGAAAAATGTTACATCTCTCGATTGGGATCTTAAGTAGTTTACTGTTTAGGGATCCTAAGTAGTTTTACTGTTTACTTACTAGACAAAACCAATATAACTGTCCCGTAACTGCTCGAAAAACGTACTAAATTTCTATCAGAGCGGTCCGCCATACCATTTCGTTGAAAGCCCATCGTTAGGCCTCTCGTTCGTCCTCGAGATTGAACCTTCGTGTTATTCGTATCTTTTGCGCCGCATCGCCGAGTCTAAACAACCATCTTAGCGCAAAGATACGTTAAATTGAGAAGAGAGAGATGAAGTCCCATAGTGCAGAAAGAGACGAGAGAGAGGGAGAGACGAGGGGCGGAAGAAGGAGAGGGAGAATGAGAGGAAATGTGTGTGGGCGATAGATAGATAGATAGATAAGGAGAGACAGAAGGAGAGAACGGCGGATCGCAAGGGATATACATACTGTATCGGGCATGACGCCATCGTCGTCGTTCCGTCTGCACCTCTCTCGTATGCGAGAAGCGAGCGAGATTACCTCGCGCGACGCGAGCGAGCAAATATTGGCTCTTATTCGAGTCGGTTATACGGTGCTTACGTACCCACGGGTTTTCCCCGCGCGTTTCCACCTACCTATTCACCGCCGCCGCCATGCCAGCCCTCAGCACCTGCTTCCATCCCTCACGCGGATATCTACACCGCTCCTGTCTGCTCCTTGTATTTTTGGCTCCGCGGGAAATTCGACGTTTCCGTCGGTCCGGGTCAACTCCTGCAGGACGACGCGATTTATCGCCGCGGCGTCCCGGCCCCTCGTAAATCATTCCGCTATCAAGGGGTGCTTTCGCTCGCGCGAGATATTTGTAAGAAATAATACTCGGCGATACCCTGCGCGAGATATAAATGGCTCTTGCAGGAGGGCGCTCAGTGCGCGAAGGAGATCCCCGTAATGCGAGGTCCGACCTTTCGTGAACCGGCTGAAATCCGATGCAATCCCCAGGCGGCGGCGTGCACGGCTTACCGGCTATTTCGGCAAGCCTGGCTGGCGCGCTTTGAAGAACATCGAAGAATGGGGAAGAAGCGCCTCGCGAATAGGTCACGTAACTCGACGCGAGAGAGGACGCGTTGCATCGCCGTTGTTACATCGGTGCAACGGCGATGCAACAACAGCGACAAAGTGCTCCTTGCAATTCCATCCCAACAAATAGTCCGGCCGCGTGGATCGACGCGCTCGACGGCCGCACCGCGTGCCTGCCTGGTCATTCGCGACAACGGAATTGATCAACAATTATACGACCGACAATCCACCAAAGTATGTCGACAGGCAGGAAGTAATAACGTGATAGTAGCAGAAATTAACTGGCTGCTTGTAGACTGCGCCCGCGCCACGTGACGGAGCAACGATAGGGGATAACTAATTTATCGATTGCCAAAAGCGACCATGTAATTAGCGCGCAACGGCCGATTATCTTTGAACGCTACACAAAGCGCCAATCATTCGGCCATAGTGCACGATCGAGCACGCGGATACGATAAGATTGATTGATTCGACGGAATTTGCCAACCAACCACGTTGCGCTCCACCACGGCAACCGTCGTCGCGTCACGGCTCGCAACAAAGTTCTCCTCCAAAGGACGGGGAGCGTCGAGGGGAGAGGCGGATAACGACGAAACCTACTGAAAGGCGCGTACCATAAAAATGCGCGGCATCGTTGTCGCGCGAAACGACGGAATTGTCAAGCTGAAACGAACGAAAAGCGAAAAAAAAGAAGGAGAAAGAGGGGAAATTACGTTTCCAGATTACCGGGCTATTTTTCATTATACTCGGCGCCGCGAGCAATAACGAGCGCCACGTTAATTTTAATTTAATATGAAAGCTAACGAACGATGCGCGCGTAAATCGATATTTCTGTTTGCCGATGAAAAACTAACAGACGTGCGACGATTCAATAATACCGGAATCCAAATAAAGAGTAAAATAACGGTCGCAAATGTCACGTATTTGCATAACGGAGGCGAGGAGCGCACAACAAAACATAAATATTATTCGCAAAAAATTTTCTTCGCCCGGTTAAACAAACGCGGCGCGAATGGCGCTGTATCTTGGTGCGCTCTATTTGCACAGAGAGATTTACATATGTCGGTTTTTTACGCGGGAAAATATCTTGACGCGCGGAGAATAACATTTCGCCGTAATTTCATCAACAAGAGTCGAGAACCGAAAAGCGGATGTCAAATAGCGGCTAACTGGAAAGAATGATATTCTCCGAGTTACCAGAAAAACGACAACCCCTGGCTCCCGCGCCGAAGCGCCGTTCAGCCTTTTGAGTCCCGGTGTTTTATTAAGGGAATTTAATGTTACTTTAACTGACCGATATCAGATAAATGTAAACAGCGTCTGAAAAGTTTAATCTGTAAAGTAGCTTCAGCAGGAAGAAATTAAAACTTTTCATTATGAAAGATTACAAAAAATTAATGAAAATTCGGCTACTTTTACTTTTTTGATTTACTGCACAATAGAGATTATTTCATCCAGTAATATAATTACATCTACACAGTAGATGAATGAATCGAAAGATTTTTATTTATACAGACATACGATATATATTATATAGATATTATTATTTATGTGACATAATTATTTATATTATATTATATTATATTAATTATATTTATTTTATTATATATTATATTGGGTTGTCGGAAAAGTCATGACGTATTTTTTCTATGTTTTTCAAAGGTCATTTATTTAAGAACAATTATCATTGTCATTTATTAAAGAACAAAGATCAAGATACAAAGGTCATTTATTAAAGAACAAAGATCAATTAATGATATATTGCCCGTTTTGTTCGATAATCTTTTGCCATCTTTCAGTGAGCTTCATAATTCTTCGTTCATAGAAGGACTTGTCTTTATCGGCGAAAAATTGAACAAGATGCTGATTTACAGCTTCATTTGAATTGAACGTTATACTACGCAAGGAGTTTTGAAGACAGCGAAACAAGTGGAAGTCTGACGGCGCAAGGTCAGGCGAGTATGGTGAGTGTGGCAATACATCCCATCCAAGCTCCAATAATTTTTGACGGGTGATCAAACTTGTGTGTGATCTCGCGTTGTCGTGATGGAACACAACTCTTGTACGATTAACGAGCTCTGGACGTTTCTGGATGATGGATTCGTTCAAACTGTCCAATTGCCGACAATACACATTCGAATTGATTATTTGGTTCCTTGGTAGGAGCTCAAAAAACACGACACCTTTAAAATTCCACCACACTGAGAGCATAACCTTTCTCTGATGAATGTTTGCTTTTGATGTCGTTTGAGGCAAATCATCACGTCGGGACCAAGACCGTTTGCGCATCACATTGTTGTAAACAATCCACTTCTCATCACCAGTTATCAGTCGCTTCAAAAAAGGATCGTTTTCCTCACGTTTAATGAGCATATCGCAGATGTTTATACGCGCCGTCAAATAAACTTCTTTGGTCCAAATATCGAGCTTGCTTACGTATCCCAGCTTCTTCAGGTCGTGAACGTTTGAATGATGGATCAATAATGGTTCAATATTTCTGCAATCTCTCGTGTCGTGTAACGTGGATTTGACTCGATCAATGCCTTTATTTTGTCGTCAACCTCAATAAGCCTCCCTGACCGAGGAGCGTCTTTGAGATCAAAATCACCAGCAGGAATTTCGTGAACCATCGTTGGCACTGACGTTTTTGTTTTAACAGCATTATCACCGTAAACTTTACGCAACTTTTCACAAACTTGACGCGCGTTCTTCCCTTTACGGAAGTAAAACAGTAATATATGGCGAAAATGCACAGTTTGGTCTTCCATTTTCAACTTGTTATAAAATCTCCAAAACTCAACCAAATCAATTTTTTTTTTAGAATAAAGTTAGAACTGTCAGCTGTCAGCTGTCAAGTGACATAGATGCGAATGACTTTAGTACTTCCAAAAATAAACTAGCGCCATCTGTTGCAAAAATGCATCATGACTTTTCCGACAATCCAATATAATTCTCTCTCTATCTCTTATATTATATTTATTTATTTCATCAAATATTATGACGTTATTATTTATATAACATATTGTAAATAGACATATTATATCCTCTCAAGGATACGCACATCACATCAGGATTCGAAAGTTCGATAATTTGTCAAATGCGCACGCGCTCTCTCCCCTCTTTTTGTCGTTTAACTCAAAATATAATTTTTAACATTCAGCTGGCGTTCAACCGCTATTCCGCCATTTAAGATCGATGATTTATCAACGTCATTTATTAATCTCGCGTTTCCGCTTGCGATTCACGTCGCCGACTCTTACTCAGAGTTTTTGCGAACAGCACCCGAGCGGAAGTACCGGGTGGAATTTTCCGGCAAGTATAATACGCGTTTACGACGCGAGGGGGAAAACCGCGAGGCGCGCGCCGCGAATCATCGTCTACCTATTGTTTTATTATAGACGACAGGATAAGGTTGGTTCCGGGTGTAGGGCGGTAATCTTTCTCTCCCAGCGTGAAATATGCATCTACAATTGCGAGCTTCACGGTACGCCAGGGATTATATTCTCAGCAGTCATACTTGTTGTTCTATTATACATGGCAAGAGAAAGGTATTTCCCTTAAGAAGAGCCCTCCACCCTCTCCTCCTCCTCCTCCTTCTCCCCACTTCTCTGTCCCCACCCTCTTGCCGCCATTATACACAAGACTCGAAGTTTAAACTACTCTTCTGCTATAATGCTCCTTATACTTGAGATATTTTCAGGTGCACGGTTTTAATCTCGCAAATTGACGCAACTTCGCGTACATTTACAAGTCTTTCTCGCCAAGGTGAAACGTACCTAGTTCCCATTGGCTCGATGAAACCGCAGTTTGGAAAAGATGCGAGATCGTGACTTTCAGATTTCAAACCGCGACCTTTTATTCTAATTCCGCACCAACTCTTACAATTGTCTCACTAAAATCACGTTGATTTTTTTCTTTTTTTTTTAATAAATTTTACGACACCTGGTCGTTTCTCTTTGTTGGTTTACGTATTCTCTGGAATGTGCTGCAGCGAGGAAAAGTATATAAAGAGACAAAGTCTATGGAGAAATCTTGAAAAGTTCCACCGTCACTTTCCGCTACACCGCTATATCACAGGTGCTTTCGCAATCGCAAATCGAGTTAACCTTCTAGAGCGTGATACGTGGAATATTGACCACGCTGTCACCGTGCGTCATGCTGGGGAAAGAAGAAGAGAAGGGCGACGGAGTAATCTAGGAGAATGGAATTTTTCGAAATTATGCGGCGAGAACCTCCGTCCAGGCGGAAACTCTAAGAAGGACATCGATCATCCTCTGACGCGAGCATACAGCCACATCCGCGCGTGTACTCTGACGCTATTACATATGGTTCAGTTTTCCCCTGAATATAATAAAACAAAGCAACATATATGTACGTATGTTCTGTATGTACAAGAAATATGAAAAGGATAGCGTGTTAGTGATGATCGTCTCTGCGTTATATTGTCGAGTTCGTCATCAATATCCCTTTAAGGGGATGCTGGAGTCGATGACAAACTCGAACAATGTCGATAATACAGAGACGATTGCCACTAACTTAATCACGTTATTCTTTTCGTATTTCTTGTATATACAGAACTTACATGAATGTGTGTTGCTTTGTTTTACCACATTCAACGAAATCTAATCATATATATGTAGAAATCTTTCTGCAATCTTGTTCGATATTCTTAAGTTTCCAAATGCAAATGCGAAGGTAGAGCAATGTTCTTCAAAATTTTTGTTTGGAGCACCCACATTTTCGGTATGTACAAGCTGCGGAACTTTTGGATTAGCCAAATATTAATTAACTTTTGGATTAGACTAACTGACAGCTTGAGATTTTACATTAAAATTTTTTGTTTATTTTCGTCACATATTAAGCTCTTATTTATTTTTGCACGTACTTTCATTGCATCAAAGCATTTGTAATTCTATGTAACCAATATGACGTAAACTTTGCAGAAAAATGTCAATGTTCTGTCGGTGAAGTTTTCAGTTTCAGCATTTCCTTAACACATTGAGACTTGCAGAGGACACCAAAGGTTTATAGATATAGTTGTACAATGAAGTAGCCAATCGTAAAGAACTACATATATAATGAGAAACTCACGACGAGTGAGTCGTGTGACTTCCGAGTGAATTCCGAGCAGTGCAGAAGGAAAAGTCACGGACAGCGGTTGAGCGTAGTCTATTCATCGATAACTGTATATGTTTATGTTTTCCATAGTTTATTAATTGGTCATCGTACCATGATGAACGAAAAACATAAAAAGTTTATTCCAAAGATTACACGCGTGAACGACAAAACAAGACAAGAGCGACAACCAACCGGAGAAATTTAGATCGCACTAAGACACTTAGGGTAACATATTTATTTTAGCGTGTACAATTTAAACAGAATGCAATTATAACGATATTATTATGATTATAACGTTTATAACAATCATATGATGATTACAATAGTATTACTTGCACAAACAAGCGTATCTGACACGATGGAATCTAAAATGCCTTTGAACAATGATGTTTTGACAAAAGAAGAAGAGTTGCGAAAACAAAAGAGTACTTGGAGTGCTTTAAGGAATTTACATTGGCTATATGTTCCTTATTTCATCTACGCTTACGTTTCTGGTCTTTACGGAACATATTTGATACTCTTTGAAGTTAAATTTCTCACCGTTATATGGGGTATTTATTTATTTCATCCAATGATATCGACACTAATTTTGTAACTGCATAACTTTCATAACCAGAAAAGTCATAGTGTATGAAAATTTGCTTTAATGAATGCAGTGATATGAGCAATACTATATCTGTTCACGTATTATTGGCAAAAAATAATTGTTCGTCAAATTTCAAGTATTATTCATATATATTTTGCTATGATAGGCGTCACTGCTGGTACTCATCGATTATGGGCACACCGAAGTTACAAGGCAAAATGGCCACTGAGACTTTTCCTGATGATTTTACAAACTAGCGCGTTCCAAGTAAATTTCGTATTTACATCCCTTTTACTTTTTCTTTCTGAAGTTTCTGATTTAGAGCGCCAAAAGCAGCACGTTTAAAAATTCGTTCTTATAAACGTTTTTATAAAAAATCTATAAAAGGTATTTTTTGTTTACCGAATCGACTACCTCTTAATTTTCTGCTATTTTTCCAAATTTTTATCTAATATTTTACACAAATATTTTCAAAATTTGAGGCTTCAAGAAAAAAAAAGAAAGAAAAAGCAGAGAAAACTTTTCGAAAGTCGACGAAGTTTTAGATAAAAAAACTTTATCAACACGTTGCGTTTACCGAGACCATGCTCTCGTGTTGCCTTTTATTATTAAACATTCACGTCGCAATAACATTTCAATATATGATTTCCTAGTATGATAAACTCATTTCAATATATGATTTCCTAGTTTAGCATTTATAGCTGGTGCCGAAACTATAGATTACATCACAAATTTAGCGACACCGATGCGGATCCGCATAACGCGGATTGGCTGATGATACGTACATGGCATCCGGATGTTACAGCAAAACGCTCAACAATCGATTTGAGTGATCTCGACCAGGATCCTATTGTGGCCTTTCAACAGAGGTAAGCCGAGCATAGTCTTTTATCGCGCGAAGAAAAATGTTACTTGTGTCTGAACTAATCAGCTCAATGTCGTTCTTTGTTCTTCTTAGATGGTACTTTATCCTGCTAGCGATTTTCGGCTTCATTCTACCAATATTAATACCCTACTGGTTTTTGGGTGAAACACTGTGGTGTGCATTGTTTGCCAACATGTGCTGGTACAACGTGATTTTAAACAATTCGTCTTTTGTTAATTCTGTGGCTCACAAATGGGGCATGACACCCTACGACAAGTACGTGGTAATCACTTTGTAACATCTCTAAATTTCTTGGAATAAAATACTATTCATAAAGGATAGAGTGACAACCGAGTGTGTGTCACTTGAATTCGAATCATTTTTCATTCTTTTTCTAGAGCGAATTCTTTACACTGAATCTTTGAGTGACTATTTTCACTCAAAATTGAAAATTGAATCTAATATATTTTATCATCAAAGGAATATATTTACTCCAGTCAAATGAAACATTTTCATTTGAATAATTCATTTGAAGAAATATGAAGTCAAAATTCATTCTAAACTCGAGTGAAAATGTTCACTTCTGTTCGAGTAATAATATTTTCATTATTGCTTCTAGTAAAAATACTGTCACTTTTCACTCGTTTCAAGTGAGACTTCATTCCAAGAAAATTAGGAAATACGCAACACGTTTGTTACTGCAGTTCAATTGAGGAACCGTTTTCACTCATACCCAAAATCTGTTTTACACAATAATATGAAAAGAAAGAAATACGACCGACTCGTATTTCAATTTTTTTCATGTCATTGTGTGAAACAGATTTAGTTTGTTTAAGTAGACATAGAAAGAAAAATATGATCGCGATATGTCACATAGCGTCATACAGTGGCTGATATTTCGTGAAAGATCTGTTCGTTATACATGTATGGCGCTGGTAGCGAACGTGTTAACAAAAATCTGCAAATCGTGACCACTGGTTGGAATTGTTGCTCATAAATATTTAATTTTAAGGACGATCAGACCAAAGGAAAATTTTGTTATTGCTTTATTAACGTTGGGCGAAGGATGGTATAACTATCATCATACTTTTCCTTGGGACTATCGCACATCTGAGTTTGGGAAGGTGAATCCTAGTGCAGCATTCATCAACTTTTGCGCTTTCCTTGGTTTGGCTAATGACTTGAAGATCACGAGTCCAGAATTGATAAAGCAACGTGTTATTCACAATAACAAAATAACTCATATTAATAAGGATATAATTGTAAAAGAAGAATCGACATTAAAATGTGAATAGATGTGTCTCTTTCTTCGAATATAATATAGAATATGATGTATTGAGACATATAGTGTGCGTCAATATATAGAGTGGCGGTAATATCTAATGTTACATGGTTGTTTAAAAAATATTAGGGGATTTGTTGTTTAAGTTGATATATTTTATTTGTACACCGTTGCGAGATGCCGAATATCTTGTAGAATACAGTGTATAACTTGATATATTATAAAATATATAAACTTTACTTCGACTATAAACAATTTCTCAATTTTTAATACAATATTAGATGATAAGCATAATTTAAAAAGCGTTAATTTTTCTAAAAATTTAGAAAGAGTAGTATAAACATATAACATCCTATTTTTTTCAAAAGAGTATTTCATGAAAGTATCTTTAAAATCATAAAGTTGTGTAAACACATCAAGCTACCCAAGATATTTCTTTTTATCTCTCACGGTCTTAAAGATATTTGCTTAGAAACATAGAGACTGATTCTTTTTTCTTAAAAAAGTATTTCACTAAAGTGTCTTTAATCTCTTAGCTACGGTAGGACTTTAGGCGGAGCTATATCGTTGTACGGCAAAGTTCAACGCGGACTACGCGAAAACAATGCAACACTGCGATTTATATCTGATAATACTTTTCTATGCAAATACAGAATACAGTTTTAAATAAAGAAATTATAATTTATTAGAAATAAGAATGAGCCATTATAGTGGCGTACCGTTCAGAAAGATGACATGCGCGAAAGACACTATAATAGCGTACAATACCTAAGAGGTTAAAATTCCATAAAGCCGTAAATCAAATATTATAAAACTAATATATTTTTTCCTCTTTCATCGTCTTCAACATATTTACTAAAAGACATAAAAGCTAATCTTTTTTAAA
The DNA here is from genome assembly GCF_010583005.1 of Odontomachus brunneus. Taxonomy (NCBI): domain Eukaryota; kingdom Metazoa; phylum Arthropoda; class Insecta; order Hymenoptera; family Formicidae; genus Odontomachus; species Odontomachus brunneus. Next base: position 638,746 of record NW_022639530.1, on the reverse strand, counting down.
ACACATTTTATTTCTTAAACCAGTAATTGAGTATTTACGAGAGATGTTTTTGCTTTTTATTTAGATCCAGATTATAATATGTTCAAAGCGAATAAAATTCAGCGCGGGACGCTGTTATGGGTTTCCATGTTGGAATATTTCAAAATATAACTGTCTTCTCTTTGTCCATAATGTTGCGTCTAACAGCAATTTTCCTACTGATGTTTTCGACCAACAATTCCGCAACCGCATGCTACGCGATTGTTCGTATCCTACGTATGTTTTACCGAGTAACGAGACGGAGGTTGTCTGCCGAGATGTTATTTCAAATATGCGTTCTCAACGTCACCCCTTCCGCTTCCACGACGACGACAACGACGACGGAGACGGAGACGAAGACGACGAGGACCCGGGGAAATTTCTGCTGGGCCGATATTGGTTTTCGCGGTACACGTAATGTCTTTCTCGACAATATGTAGAACAGGTCTGAGTAACACCGAAGGAAGAGGAGCGAGCGAGAGAGACAAAGAGAGAGAGAGAGAGAGAGAGAGAGAGAGAGAGAGAGAGTCGGGAAACATTGCGTTCCAAGAATTTCACGTTTCCCCTTAGACTTCGGAATGGATTGCATTCTGCTCCTCGGCCATTCCGCTTACATATACCTAATTCCAATTCGCGTTGTCATCCTCCATATGCGCTCGTCTTTTCGTTTATCGTCCATCTCACCATCATTCTTTCCGCTTTCATCTTCCGTGCACGTGTTCTTTCGGATCTCGATCACCTCGTCATCGTCTTCCCGATCTTTATCCTCTTTCTCGGCTATGTTCTCATCCTCATCGTGGATTTCTAGGACAATCGTTCTGCTCCAGGACAATTGTCTTTTCTATCTCTTTCGTGGTATTTTCTTCCTCCTTCTTCCTCCTCTCCCGCGGATCTTCCCACTTTCTCGCATTTGCATTTTCAGCGTTCTCCGTCATTCTCTTCCTCCAGCTCGTTCAGCTCTCATCCTTATTATTTCCGTTTTAAGCGTCCTCTGCCTCCGCCAATACCCGACAGGATATTCCCTCGCGTTCGATTCGGCAGGGCTCGGAACGATCCCTTGGCAGCAATCCGACTTCCCGGTGGACCAACTCGTTATTTTTCGTACAACCGACGTGTGCGGAGCAGAGAAACGGGGGTTGCCGCCCCCGTCGACGATGCGGTTGTCCGACCGGCTGTTTTCCATCGTGCGGTAAACGGCGGATACGTCGGCGGACCGGCATCGAGAGTACCGCCGAATCTCGGCGGTATGTCGTTCCATGCAGCTAGCACGAGATTTATCGCGTCGATCCTCCTTACAGCTCTCTTATGCTTCTTTCCTGTCGTCCTTATCCTTCTTTCCGTCCTTCTGCCGCTCGCGTTTGTCTCCATTCGGCTTTCGAATCCGAGTGTTACATTTCGCGATGTCGCGGAAGTCGAAGCGCAGAAATGGAAATAACAGGTCACAACATAATAGCGTGCGAGATGCATTATGCATATTCGCGCAGGTATCATCCGCATAAAAACTGAGTTTCGTTTTTAATATTTATGGGAACGCGACGTTAATATGTGCGATTCGCTGTAATTATTTCTCGATGAGCTCACGAGTGAATCAAGAGGCACGACACGTGCCGCGATGTCAAATACACAATCCAATATAATAGCCTTAACATTTACTAGGCTTGATTTCAAACGAATTTCTCGATTGCGTTCAATATGTTTATACACTCGTGTATTATAATTGTCGATTATTTCAACAAGCGTCGAGGAAGCGGCTCTGTCGAAATAATCAACACTCTGAGAGAAAAAATGGTTACTTTAACCAAAATTATATTACAGTTATCTAAAAAAAATTATAAAATTATATAATAATAATTTTTTAAAAATTACGAAAATTATAAAAATATTCATTACTTTTTAAAAATTATTCTTTGTCTCAACTATATTTTTTTAGTAAAATAGTAAAATAATAATATGCGCATATAATATTATATTTCAACTAACTTTATAGTAAATTTTAATTGAAAAATGATTTATAGTAATTATTTTTCTATGTGACATAGTTACAAATGCCAAAACTTTTTTCTCAGTACAGTTATGATACATATACATGTATTACGCGCAATCGAACAATTTATTTAGGATTAGAGTTAAAGTTAGTATTAAAGTAAGTTAAAATTACTATGCTAGATACTATATGATACTACATGAAATGATAGATCGATTACAAGACTATAATCGCGATGAAAATGTCACTGTATTACTAATACCTTGTCCAAAATTTTCGAACGAATTTTTAATTAAAATTTCCCAGAAATTATGGCGGTAATAAAAAATATAATCAAAAAATTGGAAAAAAGGGCAATTCGAGTTCAAGCACAGGACTAATAGTGCTATATATCATATCGGTAAAAAACCTTCCTTGTGTTAGGAAATCGTGTAATATTTATTGAATATGGATAATCAATATAAAAAATATAATCAATATAATCATACGTTTCGGCTCATTCCCTCTTCAGTGGTAATAAAAAACTCAAGGTTTACGATACGAACGGATTACAATTAGTTAAAGACCTGCGTAAATTGACATGAATGTTAATCGCAATATTAAAGCCGACAAGACCGTTAACAAAATAATATTAAGTAGTTAATTAATATTGAGAAGTAGCCGTCATAACTTTGTTGAGTTCAGCTAAAAGTAAACCGATCCTGTCAACGATAACATCGCCATATTAGTCCTGTGCTTGAACTCGAATTGCCCTTTTCTCCTATTTTTTGATTGATATCTTCGTTTGCGAGTTCTTTTTTCTTTCTCTAAAAAATATAATGACTTTCTGCCCCCTTACGTAGTATTGATGTAAACATTCCAATTGTGACTACTCCAATTAAAATTATAATTAAAGTATAGTCGATCTTGAGATCTCATAATTCTCAGAAAACGTAAGAAGAAATTGATTTCCCAGAAATCCAAGTGCACACGCACACACTCCAAATAAGTTTATCGGTGGGTTAATCGAAGGAGAACTGATAACTGAACAAAACTATAAAAAAACGTAGCTATCCTTGGACAATATATTCACACATCTACAGTGCGAAGAGAAAAGGCATTGGTAATAATAGTTATTGCCACCTTTCATTCGCCTTTCGAGTTGCTGTACTAAATTAGGTGACGACTGAAAGAGAGAGAGAGAGAGAGAGAGAGAGTTGTCTCCCCAGTGCAAAGGGTTAATGCGAAATCGTTCCGATTTAACGAGTTGCAAATTCAGAGGAACGCTAGAACTAGAATTCCCTAGACGAAAATTAACCTGAGACTCCAGACTAGAATTAAACAACGATTGTGCCATGAAAATGTACGATAATTGGATTTCTTTGGGATGTCGTTGATGAGGTAGTTGATGAACGTCATCGAATAGCGGAGGCGCCTCAAACATGAATTTTCTGCCTTCATGTAAAATTACGTAATAAACCTCGAGTGAATCGGCGCGACTCGTATTCGCGGGTCGCGATTGTTTTCTGGCACTAGCTAAGCGCTATAGCGATATTTTACGAACTGTCGAATCGCGCGACGACAACTTCAAGATTTATTGCCTCTTTGCCGTCTACCAACCCGACCACTTCTCTTTCGCCGTTCTGTTTGCCTTTTTATTCCGCTTCCACTTCTCTTTCTCCTATGCTATCTCCACGGTGCCTCTTTCCTCCACGGCGTATCAACCTCTGTCGCTCCCTGTTTTTCCGCGATTCAGCCTTCGAGATCCTGTTACCATGATTAAAAGAATCCGTCGACTTCCCTGAATCCTCTGGAAAGCTCACTGAGCTTCTCGAAAAAGCCCGCTTCCTCTTTTCTCCTTTTCTCTATCCCTTTCTCCTTCACTCCTTCCTCCTCTTCTTTCTCTTTTTCTACTTCGTTCTCAACATATCGTTTGATATTTAAGCGTATCGAATTTTCCAACGGGTTGTAACGACGAAATATTATTACATCGTGAGCGGAATACCGCCAACGGTGCAGGCCCTTGACTATTACGGGTCAAAACAATTTCTTGTCGCGTCCGACCAGGGATGGACGGTGACCTGTCGATGGCTGCCGAAGCAGTCAATAATTCTTCGGCTATTACGCGTAATGTTCAGAGGAGAATCCATTTTTCTCATGTTTCGTGGTTTGATCAGGAACGGCGTGAAAGCTTCGTTATGCTGCAAACCTATTCTGTAGCTACGTTATGAGATAACGCATGCGTTACATGTCGACGCGCAGATATTTTACATCACAAAATAGCGATAACGAAATTGGCGCTAAAAATTACAGAATAGACCTGCTGGAAGCACGTTCCGCCTCTATTCACATGCAATAATACGTGACAAATGATATCGCGTTTTAGGTTTCTCATTAGTCTTTAAACGTTTGCGTACTTGTAATATTATCGCTCGCTTTTGGTCGACGGCACGAACAACAAAATTTCTATCGAGATCTGTTCCCTGGTCCTTTATTGATTTTCCCGCTTTGTCTGTTGATTCTGAAGCGAGGAGCCTTCCGTCGCGTTCTTTGGTTTCTCCCTTGCGCGTCTTCGTTTTTACTTAGATCGGCTTTGAAGATCCTATTTCCAGGTGTAAAAACATTCTGCAGCTTGCTCGATAAGGCTTCTTACGCCGTCCTGTCTGTGTGTACTATCCCTCAGCCGTTGCTCTCTTGCGCGGCATTGGCTTCTCGATTCGCCGGGACGTTCGCGTACGATAGTCAAATATTGGTAAAAATATCTGCGACGTGCGCTATTCGCTTACAGCGTCATACAGCGGGACGAAAACCGAGTCCTCGTGACATGACGAATGGCAAGAATATGAGGCAGACGAAACAACACATAAGATACTTCAGAATTATGGATGTGTTTTAGCCCGAGATTTTGCATCGCGTACTTGTCGTAGGTGTTTATCTTCCAAACCTATTCGCATCATTAAGCGATTTGAAAAACACGTTATAGCATTGAATTGCCTTTTCTTTGGATCGAATGTAATAAAAGGAATCGGAGATTATTTTTGCAGTTCAATCCTTTTTAAGAAAGAAATTGCAGTTATCCATTTCCGCAATAATAGCCGCACTAAAAGAAATAAATATTTAAGAAATAAAAATACATAAGTGATGAATACTGTTAACATGTTTACTTGAGTAAATCATTTTGAAAAGGGGTTCAATTTTTCCACAAATTGTCTTTTTGACGGATTCGCATTTCTAGAGAGTCGATTCATCTATTCCATATGAAAATAAACCATGTAACATGGTAGAACAATGTTTTCTATTGAAAAAATAAAAACAAAGTGACTGCTCGCTGTTCATCCCAGATCCAGAAAATAATCCTGTCAACTAAGAAAAAATTCCTATCAATATAAAAAAATCAAAAACATCAGAAAGCTCTACTAAGTATCCTATAAACTACAAAGACTCCTATAATGAAATAATAAATAAGTGACTCACAACGAACGAAGTGCCTGAGAAATTCTAGCTTTCCCTCTCACTTATTTTTCCTATATTATATGTATTTCCAGTAAGATTTTTAAGTGCTATTTGTGTTTTCTTCATTTTTAGTTTTCTTTTTGATTTTTATTTTTGATTTTCATAAAAATGATCTTTGACAAATTTAAGTTTATTTTAAACGGATCATCTCCTCACAGGAAAAATAATTTTTCTGGGCATCTCTCTTGTAAGATCAAAAATGATTATATAAGCATTCCTATATCAAATGTAAACCCCTTTAAAGATAAACAATTATTGTTAGAATTTTTTTATTATAATTTTTTTTGCTTCTCTTGTAAAATTTAAAGCACTGGGGTTAATCTCTTTTCAAGATGAACGATTCACTTATAGTAATATAAAATATATTTTAAATAAGAAAACATACAGTTTCTTAAAATCTTAGCTTTTCGTGAAAGTTGTCTGTACTCAATTCAAATAAAAGAATTTTAGTAAATAGAAAATAGATAAAGAAATCCAATTATCGCACATTTTCATTTACTTTGAAAGTTAATAGATTCAAATAAATGTCTTTATTAGTATCTAAAAAATATCTTTTACTTTTACTCTTAGCGTAAGCGAAATGAGCAGATATATTCACTTTTGATGCAAACAACTTAAAGATCTCTTGATTACAGTAATAATTATAATTCTGAAATAATCCCGACAAAATTTTTTTTTGCAATTTTCTTGTAAGATTCTTATATATTTTTGTCTTGATACTTATCTTGATGTATACATAATATAGATAATAGAAAAATATAGGATACATAAATTATAGAATAAATTACTGGATCTAGGATATAGAATAATTGAACGATTTCTTGTAAGATTCTTATATATTTTTGTCTTGATGTATACATAATATAGATAATAGAAAAATACATAAATTATATTATAATTATAGGATACATAAATTATAGAATAAATTACTGGAATCTAGGGTATAGAATAATTGAACGATTGCCGCAGTAATATTAAGAAATTGTAATCTCGACGTTATCATTGGTATGTTATTTCAATACGTTACACACAACTGATTGATTAACTTAATGATGAATGAATCAAACACTTTCTGGTTGAAGCAAATAGAATTTCTGATTCTTAGCACGAGCTTTGATCTGTAAGAATCAGAAATTCTGTTTTCTCCAGTGAAAACGCATTCGATTCACTCATTGTCACGTTAGTTCGAACATTTTCTCCCTATAATTTATTATATATTATTATTTTACAATATTCTCTCATAAAAGAATTTATGCAAGTGATTGGCGCATGACACAGAGAATTCTTTTTGCATGCAAGCTAACTCGTATACTTGGCAGTCAATGCGTAAAAGGACTTCTGATAAATCCAGGACACCATGTGTGTTATTTCTTTACACCGACTTCACGTTTGGTGTGATCATCCTTGTTTTTCCAGTTCTCAGATGAAATCTTGTTTCCCGCCGTTCTCCCTTGTATACTCTTTTGACTTCGCGCTCCGATTCGATTTCTTTGATTAGTTTCCCAGATTCGCTTTTCGGGATTGAGGAGTTGTATTTTCGTTCGATCCCGTTGTAGCGTCGCGAACTTCGATAAGAAAATCTCTCGGTAGGGAAGATTCGGGGAGAACGACGCGTTTGTAGAAATGCGTATAACGGAAAGTTAACCCCGTCGCTAGAGAAATTTTGTCTATTTCACATTTAGAAGTTACCGCGTACCGAGATCGTTGCGCTGAAACTCGAACTTCTTGATTTCTTACTCACGCTTGCCCCACCCTCTTGTTGTTTTTCTCTTCATTAACATCAAGAAACGTATCGGGAGCTGAGCTGGAACGATAAACGCGAAAATAATTCGAAACTCTCTTTAAGTTAGCGGAGTCGCTTTATCCTTTTATTTTTCGTTCTTTCTGTTGGAAATTTCGCGGGGATAAAAGAAATCGTAACTCGAATGATCACAAAGTCCTCGGAAATTACAAGCCTGCGAAAGTGTGCTTGTCGCTTTTAGCCTGTGCACTCGGCTACCATTAATGTGAGATGTTTGCAACAAGGAAGCCTCTAAGTACTCTCCTGCGCGGTTTGAGTTGCGCGGGACCTTTCATCCGAGCTTTTTACTCACAGGAAAATCATCGGTTATTGAAAATTTGCGCTGTAATTCCTGTGGCTTAACAATGGCGTTACTTTTACGTGTCGAGTAGATTTAATTATTTAATTGTTACTCTTTATTTTATATGTATCTAATTCATACAATATTTGACGCATTAAATATGTAATTTGACATATAATGAATTTTTTATAAAATGACATTTTTCTAAAGAATTTTCTCGACTGTTAGAAATAATTATCCTCCCGAAAATGAAATTTTAAATTTTGCATCAAGACCCGCCGTGACTCTTATTGGCTTCTATACTTTAACTGATACTTTAATTAATCGGATGTCTGAGAGTCTAACTATAATATACTTTGTTTCTAGTTCATTTAGTTATAATAGTTCATTTTATATGTATGTTATCATGTTCGTTTTATTTTATATGATTTAGAACTGTATATAAATATCTGTATATAAGTAACTGTATATAAGATTTGCAATTAATGTATCTCTCAATATTAAAATCTTATCACGCAATTTTCTGTACGTCAAAGTTCTTTCCCTAAGACTCTACCCTATCGACTTCTGCAATCTTCCTCCCCCCCCCCC
>NW_022639530.1:630269-630570 GCF_010583005.1 Odontomachus brunneus | reverse complement strand
CCCCCTCTCTCTCTCTCTTTCTCTCTACTCTTCCATATTAGTATGTTTTTTCATAACTCCTCGGCTTCTCCGATCGACTTTCGGGACGCCACTTGCGGAAGTAAAAGAAGCCGTAACTACGGCCGAGACTCCTTCTGGAGATGTAAGGAGGAAAAGGGTGCTCGGCGGACCCCGCTCGCGTAATTGGCACTTTGAACGTGCAAGATTGGCATGAGCAGTAATAAAACGTCGAGGGAAAGGAAAGAGAGAGACAGAGAGAGAGAGAGAGAGAGAGAGAGAGAGAGAGAGAGAGAGAGAGAGA
>NW_022639530.1:627671-629647 GCF_010583005.1 Odontomachus brunneus | reverse complement strand
GAGAGAGAGAGAGAGAGAGAGAGAGAGAGAGAGAGAGAGAGAGAGAGAGAGAGAGAGAGAGAGTTTGCGAGAGAAGAGATGTCGGTGAGAGATTCACGCCGACGAGATCCGTGAATCGGATTGTGAGGTCGAAGTGAACCTTCGCTTCGTCGGAATAAGTAACTGATTTAAATTGCTCGCGTTGAATGGCGCGCCGGAATAATTCAAGGACCGTCGACGTTTCTCTGTGACGCTTTGCCACAAACTACTTACATTTAACGCAAGTGCCGCGGCACTCGTGACGTAATCGCAATGTAATAACGATGCGAGCGTGATTGCGAAATACGCTTATATTGTTCGCATAGTCGCGCGCGGAGAAATATCGTCGAGGAAGAAAACGTTAGTATTGGATTAATTGCTTAACCGAGCGCTGAACGGCAATTAGGATCGTTAGCAAGTTGTTGTTGTTGTTGTTGTTGTTACTCTTTCTTCGCGAAGAAAGTTAATTTCCTCGCGAGGTAAGTCCAAGAGAGTGGAGAATTATTAACCTTTTCGTCGTGTCTTTTTTCCGCCAGAGCGAAAGAAATAATGTTTCGTGCAAGGGCTGCGATTTCAGTTGCATGCAAGAGAACGGACTCTTTGGCTGTTCCGGAGTAAAAAACTTACTTCGGGACGCAACAGATAGTTAAGACTGGGAGTAATTCCAAGTATGCTGATTTCTGTTCTCTATGGCCGTCAATCGGCACAGATTAATTATAGCACAAATTAATTATCACGCGTAGCGTGATTTTTGTATAAACGAAGTTTGTTTAATCCTTTGAGACAATTTCTCAGTTCTCAATTTTATTTGGTTTTATTTATTTTTTTTAAGAGAAGTTTCTTCAAATTTAGCATATGTGAGATTTTGAAGTTTCTGATTACAAATTTGAAGTTAAGAAATTAAAATTCTAAATAGTGGGTTTACTATGGCGACTGTAAGTTCTCAAAATTTGCAATTTCGCTTTTAGTATTATCAGAGAATAATGATGATATTTCTACGATATGAAAAAGAAACATTTGCACTTTTGACAAGAAACTTGCATCAAACATATCAATATTTCAACAGCTTATTGTAAAAAATAGAGCTTACAGAAAATTTTGAAAAATATGTAAACTACTGTTGGTTGTTCTGAATAAATTATTAGTATTTTAATATATCGACTTTTAATAGTGTTAGCCCTAAAATATCTGGAAGAGGTAACTTCTTTTACTTTTATTTGCTTATAATATTTTATTATTATTATATTATTTGTTTATAATAATTTATAATTTAACAATTAAACTTTCAAATTATTTTTTTACATATTTTTAGTTCCTTTTGTTTTTATGAATGAGAGAGAAAGAGAAAGAAGTAATAATATAATCAATTATATATGCAGATGAGTTAATTAAAATCACTAAAAAGAAAGAAAAGAATAAAGATTGGATCCCAGTGTTTTATTATGGCTCAAAAGATTAAAAGTAACTTAAAACAATTGTCGCTTGTCTTTTTTGCTTAATATCGCAATTATATTGAATATATGTTGCAAACGATATCAAGTTAAATTACGTTATGTTGCATTACATTGTATTGTTTAATATTGTATTATCGCATTTCGTATACCGTATTATATTTCATGTAATGAGATAATTAGAGCACAAAGACATTACATCGATTACACGTAATTGGGGTAGTTGCCTTAATTCCGTCCTTGTGATCTGCCGTGCGGACACGTTCTTTGGTAAAACGAAGATATATTTTGTAGAGTGACCATAAAAAAGGGAAAAGGGAATTACCGAGTAAGTGTACACCAGATCTGTATGCGCTCGCGTGGAATATCGTCCGTTTAAACGCGCCTTAAATTTGCAGAGTTCTAGACTCAAAATTTTCAGAACGTTTTTATATTGTCGGTTCAAAATGGGTGAAAGAGAGAGGAATGAAAGGTGGAAGGATGGAGGAAAAAAAAAAGAAGAACGAC
>NW_022639530.1:598125-627661 GCF_010583005.1 Odontomachus brunneus | reverse complement strand
AACAATGTAGGGGTTGCAGCCATGCATGATGAATTCTGTCTGGAGTGCCGGCACGACAGGAAGGCAGCAACGCCGGCAAGTTCGCGCAGGTACGTACGCCCGTAGCGTACGAGACGTGGATGCTTAAGGTAGCGGCGGGTCGGGAACTGGTAGCGAGGCGTCTGTTTTGACGAGAGACGGCGGAGGAGTGACAGTGAATGAGGGAAAGAGCGAGAACACGAGAGAGAGAGAGAGAGAGAGAGAGAGAGAGAGAGAGAGAGAGAGAGAGGGAGATATGAGGGAGAGAGAGAGAAAGAGAGAAAGAGTAACTCGGATGATGTTTGCTCGCGTTTGGTCCACCCACGTCTCGCAATGTTGATTTTCATCGTAAAACGAACAGCCGGCAGTTTTTTTACCCCCCTTTCTTTCTCTCGTCTCTCTTGTTCTCCCATTCGCTCGACTTCATAAATGTGTGTGCGGAGATCTCGTCGGCGTCTGTTTCTTCTTTCTCTCTTGAAAACATGAAAACGCTGACATAGAGGCGCGCGAGCGAGAACGTTGCCAGAAATAAGTGAATCTATATTTATGAGCCGATACGCCATTGCGGTTGATAACAATCGGGAAAGGAGAACATGGTGGCGCTATTACCGTCATGCGTATACATAAATTTCGTAGGAAATACTCAGATAACTCAATTCGATGCGCCGGCCGTTAGGCAGCAACTGGACGTAATTGAGCAAGAACAAGTTGACTGGAAACGAATGCGACTAAGTCCATTCTTTTGTCCCTGTACTGAGGTCGCCATTAGGGCGATTCTAAAAGAAAAAGAAACGAGTAAACGTTTGTCGTAAAGATGGTGAACAATTGCACCTTACATGAAAACATCCAATTACGCTGGTATTAAATTCTCAATTTGGTCGACAATTCGCGCCACTGAAATGTCGGAATCTCTCATTTAGAAATTTCTGTTCATATTGAAGACGTGTCTCTCGCTTTGTCGCGCATTTTAATAATGTTTGCGTTTTAATAATATGCCCTCTCCCCGGCGCGCTTTTCCCCACATATTTCACGAAATTACGGCGATAACTCATATAAACAGGTGCGACGCAGTCACGGCGGAAGAAAAGCCGAACAGCAGAAGCCAGAATTCATTTATTGCCGAGCGTAAGGCACTTAATCACGCGACCCCCGTTTCGTCGGTTTCATTATCCTCCGCGCCTTATCGTTTCATAAAGATATTAACCCGCGAGAACTGGGATAGTGCGAACGGAGCTTTACGAGGATTCCCGCGGCGCCTTATTGAAATCAGTCCGCGCGACAGAATTTTGCACGGCGTGGAATATGACGAATCAGTGGCGTAATCAACGATCCTGAGGACCTCACGTTGCCAGAGAGTCAATATCGTGGCCGAAATTGAGAAGAGAACAGGAGGGAGAATAGAGGAGAAGGGGAGGCGGAATAGCAAGCTAAAATGAAACAAAAGAAGGATGGAAAGGAAAAGAAGGAGATGAATAAGCAGGTGCTACGAATCCAGCAGAGTCATAAGGAAACAAATGAAAAGAATGAATAAAAAAGAACTTTGCTTTGTGTCGTCTACAGTCTCACGTTTTATCTTCTTCGACATGCGCATGTTAAAGAAGAAGAATCTGACGTTATTGTCGGGTCCAGAAGAGTCGGACAAATCATCGACGAAATCTACGAAAGCCCCTACGAAGGCCCTAAATCTTAGTTACGCCACTGCATCGGATAGACGAAGAAGACGGCGTGACGACGAGGTGAATTAATCGCGAGAACGGTGATATTTGAAGCTCGGATTCGAAGCGAAAATCGCATCTTTCGGAAGCGTCGACTGTGTGCAGTCCTCTGAACTTTCCGCCGCGATCCGATTGAATCCGTCCAATTCGCGCTCGGCGCGATCCAGGACTATAACGGCCGGAAGCTCATGAATATTCTTAATTGATCGAAGATTGAAGTCCTACGGTCGTTACAAAGCCGCCAATCAGCACGAGGACTCGTGAATAATAATTCCGTCTCCAGACTAAATTAAATAATCGTCACCTACGCAACAAGCACGCGCGAATGTCTCCTCTTCTTTTGTTTTAAATAATGCATCAGACGAATCTATGCCGAGCGGAATTGACGACTCACGATACATTGAATGAAGATCGTGAAACCAATCGCGGGGTTAATACATTTTCAATGACTTTCAATTAGAATAGTTGCGCAGCTAACAAATTTGCATTTTTGCGATTGCATAAAAATCGTGAATAAAAGTTTCAAAGAACTCGGCTCTAACTCAATAATAACGCAATCATTTTAGCTCGCTTATAAGTGTAAACCTCTTGGTGTCTCCAGATTTCGCTTGTTCTGACGAAAACGTCATAAAACTTTATCTAAGAAAAAAGTTGGTACGACTCTATGTAGCAAGCAAATCGAAATCTTGCTTTAATTTACTATTTTTGAGCGAAATGGTAAACTTACTAGAATTTAAAATGCATTTGGGGTAAACTTGATGTGTTTATGACGAATAGATTTGCGAATATATAAATTTATATAATTTATTTACTTAAAACAAAAGTAATGTTTACTTAAATGTATTTTCCTGTGTGTTGACATTCTTGTTTGTTTTGATTTTTATATATATATATAAATACGAATATTTACAAATGAATCATGAATATCTAAATTTGAATATTTAAACTTTCAGCATAAAAATATATATATATATGTAGAAAATGTGATAATTTTTTTCATATAAATTTTTTTCAATTTTATTGTGTTTCTAATATAGAAACAGAGACTAATAAAATCTATCTTACTAAGGAACAGAGAAAATTTCGCTAGAAACATAACAGATTTTTTAGTAGCACAGTCCTAAAAGTATAAATAGCACATACGAAATGAAACGATAGTCATAGAATGTCTATCTATTTCTCGGTTACAAAACTATAGTAATTTTTACTATAAAATTTTCTCTATGTATATATATTAAATATATACGTATATTCTATGTTGAAAGTTTAATTTATATTTGAAGACTAAAACAATAAAAATGTCCAGGATTGAGTACATGTTCGGGAAAATTAAATTTTTACTTTAATCCTAGAACCCCAAACACCAAAAGTTACGTAAACGCTACACATGGGTACGCAGCAAATTTTCAATAATTAATTTTCATTTTACACTGCAAATTTTTAATAATTAATTTTCATTTTATCCAGCACATTTCTCGTTTGCTTATAAAAACAGACAAAACAATAAAAATATAATTACTTTTTTGGAATAAAAAATATTGAGAAATATGAATCTATTGATGTTTCTGCGATTCAATAAAGTTAAAAAATGTTACAATGAAAGAACAAAACATATACTTTTAAGAAAGGTAACGTTTGAAAAGTTGGTCTTAGTATATTTCACCTACGTTCAGGGTTTTAGAGTTAAGTTGACTGAGACACGAACAAAGAGTAACACATAGCCAATAACGTGTTAAGACAGTCAATTAACGATCGAGACGCAAGTTCGAGATGCGCTCTCGAGCTGACTTTTTCGCCCGCTTCCGACGAGACGGGAGAAAAAGTAACTCGCGTTCGAGGGTTAAGCTTTGGAAGTTGGGGTCAACCGTGCGCATCGATCGCTTTGTTCCCGGGGGCGATTATTCTCAAGCGTCCATTCATAATCGCGCGGGGGTCCCCGCGGGGCATTGATAAATCTCCCCGGGACGTGTCGCATAATCGTTAAACCAAAGGCGAAGTTTCGCGCGGCCCGGTGCGGCCCGGCGCGTCTCGGCGCGTAGCGCGCGTGCGGCTCAAACTTTCCTATGCGAGATCAACGACCCGTGGCACATTGTTTCATCCGAAACGCGACTATTCCTGGGCTCTCTCAGGAAGCGCGCAATCCTAGTGCTTTCCCGGCGAAGCCACGGTAATCGTGTGCATTCGTGAAGGGCTCTCGTCGACAAGCGGCGCGGTATGGCGGCGACGGTGACGGGGCGGGATGCGGAAACAGCGAGGAGACGCGCGCCGATGTGTGCATATGTGTGTATGCATGTGTTTATATGTGTGGAGGATGGCAGGTGCATGTGCGCCTTTGCCAGTGTATGTGAATACTCGTGTGTGTGTATGTGTACATCACATAAGAGAGGCAGAGAGAAAGAGAGACAGCTAAATAAGTGACAAGAAGGAAAGGATGAAAGGTAGAAAAGGAGAATGAGCGAGAGAGAGAGAGAGAGAGAAAGAGAAAGAGAGAGAGAAAGAGAGTGTGAGAGAGAGTCGCTTTAATCGACACGCCAGGTAATCGTCGCTGAAAGTAATTTACTTCCACGCGTGCCACCGACAAAGCCGGCTGCTCTCGAAGCTCGGTACACATTTTAAAATCTAATTGAAAATCTAATTAAAGCGGTAGGAGCCGCGTCGGAAGGCGGACGCGTGATGCGCGGAACGAGAGAGCGAGTTGCCGGCGAAATCGGAGTCGGTTGACAGCCGGTTCGGCGTGGAGAGCTTGAGCGTGTTTTATTATTGCTAATAAACCGAAGTCAAAATGCACACAACGGTGGTAGTATATCTAGGAGGAGAGCATCGGAGAGCAGCCGAACGCACTGCTTGCTCTCAACAATTTTCTACCTGATTGCTAAATTGTAAACCGATAACGATCCGTCGCGCGAATTAATTGTCTACGCTCGTGATTTCAGATAAATGTACGACACGTATTTCTACACTGGAAGAAAAACTATCTAAAAAATATCTATTTTGGATTTTAGTGAGTTTAGTATTTCAATTAAGAATCTTCAATTAAAATAAAGTTTCGATTTGTTTGCTCGCATAGACTTGAATTAACCTTTTCGTAGATAAAATATTATTATGTAAATTATAAAGAAAACAAAAATTTTCTTTCGAGTATATGATAATGAGCTTTGTTAAAATTTGCTATGAGTATTTGACGATTTCTATCAAGGACATAAGATTAGTTTCTTTGATAAAACTAATCTTTACTTCAAAGAAGGAGAGTAAATTGAATAATCGTTTTTCTTAGCAGTAGAATGATATATTTCTCTGTATATAGATTCTTTTATTTAAATAAATAAATAAATTGCTTTTATGAAAAGTTAAGATTTTCTTAAAGTTTCAAGAAATATAGAAGAGACCCTGAAGTATGAGATTAGATGTCCCATATTTCAGAATTTCGAAGTTACAACTTTCCAGACAATTAAATATTGTGACTGACTGACTATATAAACTTGATAGAGACAATTTTTTTTTAGCTACGTATCAAATATGTATCTTAGTAGTCTCAAAATTCCTGCGAGAGATGTCCACAATTCTCTTGCTGTTAAATATGCGTCAACTCGTTTGCCCATATTTGCTCGAGATTTCAATTATTTTAAATATGAAAATTCTTCGAAACATATATTATACATTTATAAGAAACTTTATTTTAGTAACACGTCGCTTAACTTTATTTATTTACGATGGAGAATATTAATACAAAATTTTGAAAGATTCGAAAATTTACTTTATCACTACTAAATCAGTTTTTCCAACTTTTTTAAACTGTAATATTATTCCGATTTTAGTGAAACTCAGGAAAAAGCGTCTATGTTATAAAAGGACCATTTTGCGATTTTGTATCGATACATCTTTCTCAAAATAAATACTAAAAAAAGCATATAAGCAACATACCCCTGAAGCTATCTAGACTCGGTCTCTATATTTTACTTGAAAAATATTTTATAGTGATATAAACAAATATGTTATCATATAGTATCCACCGAATAAATATTTCTCAGATATATTTTTCTTTCATTGTACCATATTTTTATATTCACTATAAAAAAAATGCTATGCACCTGCTGTAAAATTTTCATTCCAGGGCGCAACTAGTTTGCAGGTCTACATTGTTAATCTGCTTTCAATCCATTTGTGCCGTTGGGAGAGTTGAAAAATATACCGTATCACTAAATCTTTTACCTTTAGCTCGACGTGAAATGTGATAAAGCGAGTAAAAATATAGAATTTTACTCATCTTCAATAAGAAATCGCGATTATCCGTTTTAATGCTAATGGAGATAAAATGGCCAGATAAAATGAACGGATATATTCGCTTCTGATGGGTTAATAAATCGAGTCAATATTTTGTGTAATTTTATCTTGTGTCCTTTTGATCAGACATAAAAACATGAAATAATTGTATTGAAAAATTATCACTGTATTATTATTTCACAGAGGGAGAGAAGAATTTTTATGCAGTTTGGATCTCTATTGTGAAAAAAGAAGAGAAATATTTCCCGTCCAAGGCAGGGCGGAAGAAGTAGTGCTACTGGTAGCTTTGCAGCTGCGTAGATCTGTCGGAATGTGAACGAGCTACTCTACTGAAAGTCTACACAGCGAGTGGCGAAGAGACTATTACGGTGCTGTATCACACAGAGAATAACGGCTGGAATAACCGACGCGCGTTTTCATTTTATTTGCGTGTTCCTGTCAATTTGAACGCAATATCGTGGGAGTTCTCAGTAAATTTAATTTGTACATGCTGAAGAAACGCACTATGAAATTCGCTAAGGAACAATTTATAACAATGTCATGGGAAGATATTGCAGTGAATAATCAAAACGTAAGTAAGATCAAAACGCAATAAAGTGCACGAAAGTACGCAAACTTTCCCTGTCGGGAAATAATAATAGCGGTAATTATATGATTAAACGCGACGCGGTTACATAGACTAAAAAAATGAACTAGAATGACTAGAAAAAATAAATAAATTAAAAATTGACAATGCTCTTTTTTCGGTTACAAATCGAATACAGAAATGAAACTGATCAACAAGAGCAAATACACAGATGTAATAGTATGATCAAGTATTGTACACAAATCCTTAGAATATGATATATGTGTGTGTTTGAGGAGATTTAATATTATAAAATATAATATAATAAAACCAAACGCGTTTCAACTGAACGCAGAACTCTCTTCGATATTGTAATATTGTGAAAACAAATATAAACAAATGAATCATAATAATCGTCAATGTCAAGTGAGTTAAAATTCATGTTTCTCGTCTTTTCGCGTGACATTTTTTACAACTATCAAGTGATATATCTTTTATCAATTCTTGTTCTCTCTATTTCAAGTTTTTTGGACAATGAATTAAACTCTTGGTGTGCATTACGTAATCAGAGAGCAAGAAGAGAGTCTTGCATTGAACCGAAACGCATTTGGTTTTATTGTATTATATTTGATAATATTAAAATTTTTCCTCTCCCTCTCTCTCTCTCTCTCTCTCTCTCTCTCTCTCTCTCTCTCTTTCTCTCTTGTCTAATTTTGAAGATTCTAAAGATTTACTTGATCACACTATTATATCTGTGTATTCGCTTTTACTGTCCTGTTTCATTTCTATATTCGAGAAAAAATGTTTGGTGTTTGTGTCTATAATCACACAGAGAAATAATGACTATAAATTATGGTCAAGAAAACTGTTTTTTAAATTAAATTCTGCTACAATGTTAGTGATAATGGCTTTATATGCATGTTACCATTTCCGCGTTAGGACAACCAGAAAATATGGTTGAGGTCAAAAATCACTGTAATTTTAATTAGATTAACAATTTTTTCCTCTCAGCGTATGAGCATTGCGTTTTGCTGACACTTCGGTGACAGAGTATACTCGGCGAAATGCAAGAAAAAATGAGCAGCAAATCTATTTGTGAGAATAAAATTCGCGGTAGATAGACAGTAAACACTAGTAACGTTTTTCGATGTAATTAACGAAGTGGGCGCGCAGATCGAGCGAACAATTGTTCAAACGGTAACGAACTCGCCGCGGAATTAATGAAGAAAATTCCGCACGTTTTCGTTTACGTGGCGCAAGCGCTCGACGAACATACGAATTGATTCATTTCCGCGGTCCACTTTCGTCGAACGGTAAATTCTGCTCGGCAGTGCGCTAACGACGAAAGTTACGCGTGCCGAAAGTAGAGCGATAATTTCATGAATCTATCGCTCTAGCTGCTCAGTCCAGTTCGCGTGCAGTGCGTCAGTGTTGCTCGCTAGAGAGTCGGCCAAGGGGATAATTTATGTGCCGAGCCCTTCTCTCCCAGTCTCCTCTCGGCGTTTTACGGCGTGTAAATATCGCGAGATATCAGGAGCGTCCCGCTCGTAGTAAATTGAAAGTTCATTTCGCGTCTACGGCTCCGCTACTACATTTTTATCGTTCCGTACGCAAATGGAATGTCATTTCGGAGGGAAGCTCGCAGCGAGTCATAAACTTTGCGAGAATGCTCTCTCCTCTCCCCCTCTAATTAACAAAGACGCGTAGTAATAATAAATAGAAACTCATAATTAAGTGCAGCGCACAACCGCGTTGTTTCACGTGTGTATTGTACAAGCTAATGTTTGGCCGCACGAATAATATCAATTAGCGCCCTTCATTCATTTAAGTGGCAATAAAAGAAAAAAACGCGATCTGCGTTTGGGAGAGGCACTTTGACAGATTTCTAATTATAAGCGCGATTATCTTCCGTATAATGTTTCACGCTTTTTTCATTTGGCTTCGCTTCCTTCGTGAGATCGCTTCTTTCGAAAGCGCGCGCTTCACTTGTTCGAAATGTTTTATTTCAAGAGCAGCTTTATCAACTGGAGAATGATACATGTATATCGCAGGACGTTGATATCGCGCTGAATTATGCATAGACGCAACAACTGCATAATGCAGCTGCTAATTGTCATGTCGTGTGATATATCGAGATCGCGCCGGGCGAACGAAGCGTAAAATGCAGTAACATTTTCTCGCAGTTACGCAAGTTACGCACGCGGCTTTTCGACGAGCTCGAAAGCTACGTATCACACACGGCCGTTCCGCCGTGTTTAACATTCTTTCTCTCTTATAAATACGTAATTTCTCCGGGACATGTGTCCATGAAAATATTTCACGTGACAGTTATATCGCTACCATTTACGCGCGTTTGATAACAATACTCGGCGTGATACCTCCGCGAACATCCCTCTTTCTCTCTTCCTCCTCATCCACCCGACTTTTTTTTATACATTACTTTAGCCATTGCCCAAACATTTTCCCCAATGTCCCCTGTTAATCCTCCGTGCGGTCTACAGATGTAGTACAACATTGTTTGTATTAAGTGTAAAAATTAATTCGGTGTTTTTTATTGAAGAAATATTGAATCTTTATTTACAGAAAAATAATGAACATGTCAATGTTCGAAATATTTGTCATTATTTTCTAATATTTTTTTCACTTATTAGGCAGTTAACGAGTTCCCTGTCGAAAAAAAGACGGCGGCTTTAAGTCAATGAAATAGTTGATGCATTTTCGAACTTCTTCCATGATTTTAAAGTATTGATATTTGAGACTTTCGTGATATCCATGAATATTAGATTTAGTTTCCGGGTTTGAGCCGCGTGGATTCCTTTTTGTCTGATTCCGATATTTCGGAACCTGACAGTTTTCAAAACCTGACAGACCAACAAATTTTCTCCCCACCCTTCCCCTAACAATCACTCCTCAGCTCCTTGCTTCCTCTCCCCTCCTCTGTGTCAACCACTATATAAAGGTAGATTTTTCAGGAACAACTCGGCAACGAGTCGTTCCTCCCTGATGAAGCGGACTGAAATGTTTGCGAAACATTAAAAAACAGTCCACGCGGCTCAAACCCGGAAACCAAATGTAAGATTTCAATGTATCAGCCAAGTGCTGTTGAAGCGATCAGAATAAAAGGGATAGATCCGATGAATAAGCCTCATGAGAGATAATTTTCCAGGTCCACGAATAAATAGTGATCTTTGTCTTTTTTACGATGTGTGATCAAGCGTTCTTCATTGGCGTAAGACAGAAAGCACGAAAATTTTGGAGGTTTTATGCGTTACAGCATCTTTCGTCGAAGCTGAGCAAATATTGGTTGTCTTGGCAGTAATTGGAAAACAAAAAGAATGCAGTGTCTGATATGCTGCTTGTCAAAGGCCATGTGTTCGATATTGTGAAATTATGTTATCAGCTTTGCCAAGTTATACATTTCAAACCTTAAAGTTGACATTTCAAAACCCACTAAACAGCGGAAAGATATTTGAATTTAAAATGGGGTTATAATTGATTAAAGGTAAAAGCACTTAAGGTAAAAGCACCAGGTCTGTAAATATGAAACCGGAATTTGCCCATAGATGACCCTAGCTGTCAATGTAGTTACCGTTAAACTGCGTCATTGGCGCCATTTTCTTGTTGACATCTCTGACAAAGATTTTCAACTTACAACAATACAAGTTTCATACAACAGCATAGTTTGTAATAGCGTTGAACATGTCGAATTTTGTGCCTGGAAACTACGATTTGCGGACAGCATTGATTTTCTGTTACCATTTGAAGAAAACTGTTGCAGAATCGCATCGAATGCTTGTCGAAGCTTACGGTGAGCATGCTCTTGATAAATCACAGTGCTTTGAGTGGTTTAAAAAATTCAAAAATGGCGATTTTGACGTGAGAAACGAAGAACGTGGAAGACCACCGAAAAAGTTTGAAGACAGCGAATTGCAAGCATTGTTGGATGAGGATGACACTCAAACGCAACAACAACTCGCGGATCAATTAAATGTGACACGAGAAGCCGTCTCCATACGTTTGAAAGCCATGGGAAAGATCCAGAAGATGGGAAAATGGGTTCCACATGAACTGAATGAAAGACAGCAGGAAAACCGAAAAACCACTTGCGAAATGCTGCTCGCCAGGTACAAAAGAAAGTCATTTCTCCATCGAATTGTGACTGGCGATGAAAAGTGGATATATTTTGAGAATCCTAAGCTTAAAAGATCATGGGTAACTCCAGGCGAACTATCGACATCGACTGCAAGGCCAAATCGCTATGGACGGAAGACAATGCTCTGTGTTTGGTGGGATCAAAAGGGTGTGATCTATTATGAGCTGCTAAAACCTGGCCAAACCGTTAATACTGAACGCTACCGACAACAAATGATCGATTTGAATCAAGCTTTGCGTGAAAAACGAACCAGAATATAAAAAAAGGCAACACAAAGTGATTTTGCTTCATGATAATGCACCATCACACATAGCAAAACTAGTCAAGGAAACGATTGAGGCGTTTAGTTGGAAAATATTTTCGCATGCGGCTTACTCACTAGACTTGGCTCCGTCCGATTACTATTTATTTGCATCGATGGGACACGCACTTGCTAAGCAGCGCTTCACTTCTTACGAAAATGTACGAAAATGGCTCGATGACTGGTTTGCCTCAAAAGAGCAACATTTTTTTTGGCGTAGCATCCACAAATTGTCAGACAGGTGGGAAAAATGTATAGCTAGCGATAGGAAATACTTTGAATAAAATATTTTTTATCATTTTCATACAATAAACGTGTATTTTCTATACAAAAATTCCGGTTTCATATTTACATACCTGGTAATTTACCAAATTATTTGACCTAATATATCACTAATCGGAGATACATCTCTTTTCTATACATAGTTTATTGTTTATACCATACATGTTCAAAAAAAAATATGCATTTTGATATCGAGAGACTTTAAATACTTTATCAATAGTTTTGAAAGTTGGATTTGAACCTACGGGGACCATGGGCCTAAAATAAGGATCAAGGTGCACGCGCCTACTGAAGGGTTAAATGCAATTCTCCGTGGCAAATATTTCGCTGCCGTTATCATTACCGATTAACGTTATTCAAGTGGACTCGGCGGGACTTGACGTTAAAGAACAATATTTTACAGGCGTCGGCGGATACTCACAACGTAGCACACGGCTCCGGTCTTGTTTCACGGGCCGGCACGAAGCACTCGCCGTCCACGGAACACGGGCTCTTCATTCACCGTATAAGAATCGTATTACCCGATACCGTACCGCAACTCTGGCGCCTGTTGCGCGAAGCTACGGGCGCACGGCTATTTGTCTTCGGTCCCACCTGCATTACATTCCGTTCCACGCCGCGCTCGTTCGCCGTGGAACTTTACGGACGTGTTACGCGACTGTGAGCATACCCACCGCGCATCCCCGTGACTCATAACGAAGTACGAAGCGTGTCTTTTCGCGACCGCAAAAGAAGCCAGTCCTCTCATCCCTCTCCTCCTCCTCC
Organism: Odontomachus brunneus; assembly: GCF_010583005.1. Classification (NCBI taxonomy): domain Eukaryota; kingdom Metazoa; phylum Arthropoda; class Insecta; order Hymenoptera; family Formicidae; genus Odontomachus; species Odontomachus brunneus. The sequence continues at coordinate 615,581 of NW_022639530.1, read as the reverse complement.
ACCACGTGCACCGGTATACGGTCACTCGTTAAAAGTTTACGTCCGTCAGGAGGCGAGCGGAGTTCGACTAAGTGCCCCGACGTTGCACCGGTGGACCGACACGTTGCACACGTACCGCGACAAGTGCAGCTTCGACCCTCGACGGCTCTCGCCTTTCCGGGCGAAAGCTCTTCGAGCCTCGTCGCGAGTGCAGGTGCACGTGTGCGTGGCCGAGCCAAGCACAGCAGCTGCTATAACCGCGACAGCGGCTAAAGTGCTTTTCCGTCTCGAGTGGGAGATGAGAGTGGGGGTTGGGTAGGGGAGAGAGGAATGAGGGAAGTGCGGGTGAGAAAAATCGCCGACTTCCGGTTGCTCGCCATCTTTCCGGTGTTCATCGGTCATCGATGTTCCTCCTCCTCGTCAAACGACATCGGCCGGTCCTCCTCGCCTGGTTCCCTATCACCTTCTCATTCCCTCGCTTTTCATCCTCTTCTGCTCCCCTACCTCTATAATGAAGCAGCGATAACTTTTACGAGAGTTCTTCGCGGAGAGTTCGCGCTCGTTTCGTCCTATCGCTCGTTTGGCCTCCGCTCATTTGATCCACGTTGAATTAATGTTTTCCGGCTCCTCGAGTGAGACGAGTACTGGAACGTGAAGGGGCTCGTGTTCTGCATGACGTTGCGAGTGTTCGGAAAGTGCACAGGGACTCGACCCTTTCGGCAATTATCCCGGCAAATTGGACTCGGCTAATGCTCTCGAAAACGTAGATTGGACGGTCATATATAGAAAAATATCATTCTACTGCTAAGGAAAATGATTATTTTTCTTCTTTTAAGTAATAGTCATTTTCAACAAAGGATGCTTTCTTAATATTAGTCTTAAAATATATTCACATATCACAAATTCTGGAAAATTCTTTTTTCAAGTATATGACAATATTGTCATAAACTCGAAAGAACAATTTGTTCTCTTTATAAAAATATCATACAGTTTATCGAAGAAACAGTTGAAGCTCTATATAGCAAACAAATCAAATTATTGGTTTAATTTAATATTCTTGCGAAAAAATTGTAGACTTACTAGAATTTGGAATTTATTTGGAGTAAACTTGATATTTGTCATGAATTTGTTATAGATTTGAGAGTATAGAAACTTATAAAATATTTGAAACAAGTAACATTCACTTAAATACAGTATGTATTTTTGCGTATACACAAAGCAAATATTGTTCTAGTGCTAAAAAATGATTATATATATATATATACACCGTTTACTTTTCTTCTTTAAAGTAAAAATTATCTTCAGCAAAAAATATATTCTTGATAATAGTTTTCAAATATAATCATCACAAATTTTAAGAAAGCTTATTGTGTACTAAAAAAAAAGAAATATTTTTATTCTTTTTATAATATTACAAAACTTCATCTAAGAAAAAGTGTGTGTTGGCTCGACTCTATGTAATAAACAAACCGAATTTTTCTTTTAATTTAATATTTATTTTCTCTTTATTTAATATATTCTTGATTGAGATGTTAAACTTATTAGGATTCGGAATAAATTTTGAATATATTTAATACTTATGACAAACTTACGATAGATTTGCGGATAATAAACTTATATAAAATACTTGAAACAAATATTATTATAAACAAGTAACATTTACATGAATATATATATTTTTCTGCGTGTAGAGTTAAAACAAAGGAATAATTGGATTATCTTTTTAAATACCATTTGAAAGAAAGCATAATATTTTTTTATAATAATTAATTGTATTTCGTATTTCATTTTAAACACTAGACATTATTTATCGTGCTCGTTAAGTTACTGCTTTTTATCGTATATCATCGTTATATACGTTGGTTATATTTTATTACATACATTGGTCAATTAAGCTTCGGAACGCGGTTCGATGATAGTCAGTGTGCGGAAGTAATCGAGAGAAGCGTAAATCTCGGAAGGATTATGGATCAAGGACTCTATAAGTGGTTCAGGAGGCTAGAGTTCATCAGCGGATTTTGCACTTTACTTTGAGGAACGTTCCACTGCTCAGGAGATGACGGAGGAGGCGTGACGAGGATTTTCCGCGAGAGACAATGAAATTTAATTCGATAATCTATCTTTCACGCGCCTGACTCGAATAATGGCTGGTGTGAAAGATTGCAGCCAATTGAAAGCACCACCGAAAAAGCGCCATAAGAATCAAACTTATCGGTGGCTTTCTTAACGAAAAATGTACTTCAAGTTATCTCTTGTCGAGAAGTATTGTTAAAATTCACGAAGATTAACGAGCTTGAAAAATTCATTAAATTAAAAGACTCAATAAAGGAGTTAATATAAAATTAAATTAATAGAATTGTATAAATATTAATTTAATGTATATAATATTGAGTCATATTAATTAAATTATATTCTAATATTTGTAGCAGGCAGACAGAATTAGAGTGGCTTGACTTAAAATTGAAAAGTTCTTTTTTATTATAAAAGTCAGAGCTTGATCACAAAAATACTGCTGCACGATCAATAAAAAATTAAGATAGTATCATGAAACGTGTTCTGCGAGAGTTTGATGAAATTTGTGCTATACATAGAGAGAATATTGTAATAATAATTACAATGCGATTTTGATGGTTCGGGAGTAGACTGGCACTATTACGAAAATTATTATGAAACATAGTAAAAATGATCATATACATGATAATTCTTAGATTTATGATCATTTTTGTGTATACATAATGTATACACAACGAAATATTATCTAATTGTTCGTGCAATCAGGAAAATATTGATTATTCAAGAAATAAGATATTTGCAATTAAATTTAACACTCTTATATATGTTCTTTAAGATTAGTCTGCTATTTTGTATTTCTGCTATGTATAAATTTGTACTATGTTTTTGAGGACTAATATATATACACACACACACACACACACACACACACACACACACACACACACACACACACACACACACACAAATACACAGATATTATATACACATTTTAGAATTATTGATCATTTTGTTTTTAAAGTATCACGATGGAAAGTTCATAATTTATAACAATATTCATATTGTACATATAACATATTGTATATTTAAATATTTATATAACTCTGTATCTACTATATATAAACTTTTTTGTTATTCGTATATATTCATTAAATAAACTAATGTGTAAATGAAACTCTTTCAGAAAAATAAAAGATAATAACGTTTTCGTATTTGTAATATTGTATATATATATATTTATTAATTTATCTCAATTTTCCTTGTTTCAAATCGACAGTTATGTGAAAGTAGTGAGATAAATATACAGAAATGTAATTTTGTTTGACAAATAGTGAATTTATAAGTGAATGTGCCATTGAAAATGTGACACCTAGCGATACAACTACTTTAACAGATTAAAATTCAAATCGGTTGTACTGGAATACTCCGCGCTCTCTGCTGATATTTTTCTCGCCAGGCCAGACTTACAACGGATTGACATTCGAGAGGGCCGTGTGCAAGGTAAAGAATCGCGTCGAACAGCGTCGTGGAAACGGAAGCGGAAAGAAAAAGATAGGACGTATGAGTGCGCGTGAGTAAGCGAAGCTTTGCGAGCGTGGCGTAGAAATGAATGACGGGTGTAAAATAACGAGGTCCGTGCACGTCAAAGGATCCATCGTCGTCGCACGGCAGGCTGTCTCTCGCGATTTACACATTATTGCGACACGAAAGGGCTCTTTGTGAGGGAAGGGGAGCGACGTTGGATTCGTCTGAGAAACGTCGCTCATCTCGCCCGACGAAGCTAGAGGGTCGACTCCGACACAAAGTGCATATGGACGGCGAATGCAGCATCGTCGTCGTCGTCGTCGTCATCGTCGTCGTCGTTGTCGTTGTCGTCGTCGTCGTCGTCGACAGACAGGCAGATAGATAGAAGAACCCCCTTCAAATATCGCTATCTTCCCCGAAGTGGGTGCGAAGCGTGGCGATCGTTCGAGGAGAAAATTCACGCACGAATAATTCCTCACGTCGAGGAAAACGGATCGGTACGGCGGGAATCAATCCGCATAACCGACTGATCTTCGTTACATAAGGTATGTCGGAAATAGATAACGGAGAAGGGAGAAGGGTGATTGTTCTAATGTCAATTGCTATGAATAGCCGGGGAGTTTATGTACATTTGACATTGCAGAAAATCAATCTTTATGGCTTGCAACATTTTCAAGTGTGACAATTCAATTTATCAAAGATGCGAGAAAATTGTCATTTATCTTTTGTTTTGTTGTTTGTGTCGTCTCTTTAATATCATTCATTATCTAATTTCACAATACAATTACGAACATCATCATTAAAATATTTAAACACAAGGAAAGATCCTCCGGTTATAAAATAAAAGCACACTTGTTTGATGATCGTTGCGGATACTGATCGAATAGTTACTGTTGCAGGTTGACTTTTCGTCATTTTAACAAATATACATTGCTTGAGATACAAATCGTCGCATTTGTTCTCGTCTACTTATATCAGGTTAGTTATGTCTCCATTACAGAAATTGCCTTGGAACAGCAAGTCGAAAGTAACAAATCATTTGTTCATTATTTAAGATCATTTACAGCCCCATATTAGCAAAGCGTTTATTGCAAATACTGGTATTCTGTTAACCATTCAAAGCACAGTAGTTTCACCGTGAGATCATCTAATAGAACCAAATCTTCTATTTTCCTATTTTTACAGAATATGGATGATTTCACCGTGCAACCACTGTGCAACCATCATGCAACAAAACATTTCCATTCCTAATCGTTCTTTGGTCTTTACATTACTCTCCTTTTGTAGGCAATTGTCCAAAGACCAAAAAACGATTAGGAATGGAAATATTTCGTTGCACGGTAGTTGCACAGTAGTTGGACGGTGAAACCACTTCAATTCTGTAAAGATAGGAAAATAGAGAAAAATGATTTCAAAAGGAATGATCTCTTGAGTTGTCATTCTAGACATGTGACATGAATATTTTATTAGAGTCTGAATTTTCTGAAAGTCCTATACTTCAAAGAGTTAAATTAGCAAAACTTTTTCTCTCTTAATGTGGCAGCTGGAAGTTTTACAGACGGATGAACGATGATTTATGCAAACGCAATAAAAGATTTTATCTGTTACATCAATGTAAATGTATTTCACACGTTCTTTTGATCATCAAGACACGTAACGTCGGAAGTTAATTATTGCCGCAAGGACACGGGATTCAATTGTATCTATTCCCATTAAACGTCAATTGTCAAAGTGTCAGTCGTTGTTTGTTCCATCATGTGATAACAACGGACAGTTGCGTAATAATAATGTAACGTGCAGTCGTGTACGAGAGAAGCCATTATGCGTGGCGCACTGTTTCAAAAGAGAATAAATATCGTTTGTGCGCCTCGTACTTCATCAGCAAAACTTCTCTTTCCTTTCTTCTAACCGTTGCTGCGCATGCCACTGGTATTTTCCTTAGGAGAGGGGGCATTTGCAAGTTTAATTAGATCAAAATTCAAGCAAAGAAATTATGCGAAAACGGCCGGTAGAAACGAAGTTCTATATTATGGTTCCGGATGCGAAGTCGATATTCGCCGTGCGGACGGCTGTCGGACTATCCGCTCCCCGTTTGAGGGTTAAAAATGGACACCCAGCGCGCGGTGGTCGGCCGAGAGTGAGAGGGGAGAATCCATCGCGGAAATGAACGAAAGAATTCACAATCGACCGAAAACGCGCGCCACGTACGTCGAGGAATTTATTAAAATTACACTCCGAGGAGCGCGCGCCGTTCAACGAAATATCTTCGCGGATATTTCTAATTAACTGGCCACTAACGAGCCTGACCTACGGTGAGTATCGAGTGAATTGAGATAAAATTGCGCTGATACGCCGGATCTACCAACGATGACGAGAACGACGTTTTTCTGATATTATGCGGCTCGTTACGCGACCCTCTGCCGCGGAAATGATAATGAAAATCGCGCGTCCGTGTACTCGCCGCTCGCGATCCGCGCTGTGAGCACAAAGCGCGGGTATCCGTAATTAACGGTGCTAATGATCAAATAATATGGGCCGGCGCGGCTCGAAGCGCCGGGCGCGATCATTCACTTCATCGGAATACGCTCTCTCGCACGATGATTAATCGAATGTTATACGCGCAACAATATTGAATTCTGCTGTCCGCGCGGTCGCGCGCAGAGACGTAAAGCCGCTTCTCATAATGAAAATCGCTGTGCAAAATAGTTTTGCAGCACGATGGTTTTGAGCGTGAAACGAGCGTTTTTACGAGCACGAATTGCTCTTCTTGTGTTAGCTGTGTCGATATACGCGCGTACATATTGTTCCAATAAATCACACGGGATACATGAAATAAATATTAGAGAAGAAGTTATAGAAATACGTGAGATATGAAACAGAAATTCGAAATTGTGAGTTTGATCTCTTCGCAGAAATATAAAACTTTCGTATGCGTGTGGTGGCCTAGATGAAACTTGTATTTACATCGCTTTGAAGTTTTCATATTATATGCAAATCTCTACGGAGGATATCCCCGAAAAATGTTGTACAACGCTTCAACGGCACATTCCAGGGCTTAATCAAAGCCGGAAATTCTAATACAAAAATATTGAAATTACTATATATATATATATATATATATATATACAGAGTGTCTCACACTCTCCTCCGGGCATTTTGTGGGAACGTAGAACAGGTTGTAGTGAACATAAAAGTCCTATACCGTTTTGCAATATTCGCAATAATTATCGAGATATTAATTGTAGGAAACTTGTAAATGATCTTGCAGAATTTGGTAAATGAGTTATAGTAGCGACGACTGCCGTCGTGTACTTCTACTTTAGGTCAAATTGAACAAAAAAGTCCTCTACCATTTTCCAAATAATCACATAGATTTTTAATAATTAATTAAAGAAGATTATTGCACGATTTTGCGTGATAATGCACTCATCTTCTTTAATTAATAATTAAAAATCTATGTGATTATTTGCAAAATGGTAGAGGACTTTTTTGTACAATTTAACCTAAAGTATAAGTACACGATGGCAGTCGTTGCTATTATAACTCATTTACCATATCCTGCATGATCATTCACAAATTTTCTACAATTAATATCTCGATAATTATTGCAAATATCGCAAAACGGTATAGGACTTTTATGTTTACCTCAACCTATTCTACGTCCCCACAAAATACCCGGAGGAGAGTGTGAGACACTTTGTATATATATATATATATATATTATACAATATATATATTATATACAATATAATATATATATATATATATATATATATTATACATTATACAATATATATATATATATATATATATATATATATATATATTATTATTATTATTGCCTAAAAAGAAAAGAGAGAGAGGGAAGAGTCGGGAGAAAGAATCTGTCTATAATGACTCCCAATTTTTACAGTTTGCGAGTCAAATCTATTGTTTCTAAATCATGTTGTGCAATCCATTATACACTCAGAAAGAATCTCAGAAGAAGCAACGACCGAAAGATAACAACAAGTTAAATACTGATTGCGTTTCAATTGCTGAAAGCGAATCCTTAGGTCTAATAAAAATTTAGATTGCTAAGTACAAGCACGCTGTCTCGCTTAAAAATCATTAAATTTAATACTTATTTAAAGTATTGAAATTTATCGTTATTATATTGATCGTATATTAACTTTCACATATCTTTTTTTAAGATTGTTGCAACTCTAAGTTAAGTCTTAAAATATGCCGTTAAAGTATCATACTTTCAGACTAGGGATAATAAATTATCAATACGACCATAGTGTCATACGAAGTAGTTTATATCAGTATCTGTCCTTTTCCTCGAAAATAAATGCGATTTATGATCATGCATGTACTACATCGTATGATGTAACACAAGTGCAATTCAACACTCACCATTTTGTGTCGGGGTTCATCTATATCTAGCCAAATGCACCCACGAAACTGCGTCGCAATCTGGAACTCTAGTCTACGATCTGCATCGTCTCACGTTGACTGTATTCCACTTCACTTCACTTCACTTCACTTCACTTTACCACACGATTAATAATAACATCTTACCAACATTTATCAAATTCTCAACGGTATCAGTGAAAAATGTTTGACCCTATTATCACGACACGAAAACTACAAATTGCATTGACCAGAGACGAAATTGGAATTAGCGGAACTGTTTAGTAAAGGTCCATCTCTTGGTACACGATCAGTTGTAGTATCTTTCAGAACACAATCGCAATACGATGAACTTTGTTACTTCAAGAATACTTTCGTGACTAGCGAATTGCGCGAAAAAGTTGCGAATCGAGTCCTCGACGATCGCGCTAAGAAATAAAGTAGCTCAAAGGATTAATGAACAAATGTCCGCATAAATGGGTTATTAGGTTTAACTTTTTCGGATAATTCCACGATTTTTCCACCGAATAATTCCATCGTATAATTCCACGACTTTTCAAGATTGTCTACAATACGGTCACAGTTACATTTTGAAATCGTAGCGCTAGTATGTGAATCGATCATGTACCTATTTCTCTCGCGTAAACTCGTGAAAAATGAAAAGTTTTATTGAACTTGTCAATAAAACTTTTCATCTTTCACGAATTTACGCGAAGAAAACAGATACATGATCGACTCACGCTACGACTTTAACACGTAACTGTGATAGCAATATAGACGACTCTTTGGTCTAACAACTATATCTTAGTTTTCAGTTCCAAAGAGCAAATGGAAGATTATAGGGAATTTATAAACTTACTTTCGAGCCAACTCTGTTCGACTCAAAACGGATCCTTCGGCACGATACTCGGTTTTACCGGGACAAAAGCTACCTTCGCTATCTAGCATGCCAGATTTAAAAGAGAAAATAATTTCTCTTATTAATTATAACGATAAACAAATTGCTTTGTTTCGATGAATTGGGTGTAAGGATACGTACTTGGTATGGGGAAGTATCAAATATGAGATTCAACTATAATTGAACAAAAAGTTATTTACTTTGCTTGTTGTATCATGTTGATATCATCGTATCAACGAAAGTATGAAATTCATAAGGTGAATATCACCTATCGTTTTCGTTGCGTTAGGTTCGAAATATTGAAATACATTATCGAATTTTTGAGATATACTATATAGAATATTTCCTTATTCTCCATTCGTTGTGCCCGAGCAAACTCTCTATTCTTGTAAAGAATTAGAAAAACTACTAAAAAACTAACCATATCACGAAAGAAGTTATAATTTTGGGTGAGTATACTGTACAGGAGGATTCGGTTCGCGGACCAAACAGGCTTGGCTCGGAGATAAGTTGAGAACTGAAATATAATTGTAAGAATAAAAATTGTTTAATAATAATCGCAAAGGAGGGATTAACTTGACCTAACCTATGTGTATATTTGTTCATTACGTCGAATTTTTCAGTGTAATCAGTAAACTTTTATATTTTTGTTCCAAATTTGAATGCACATACACATACATACAGAACGTGGTCAACCTTAAGGGGATGCCGGAGCGAGCGACGAAATTGATAAACGCCAATAAAATAGAGCAATCATCAAAAAGTGGAAAACGTTATCATCATTTATCGACGATATCAAATATATCTACACATAAATACTTATGGAATAAAGATGAGCGTCAAATAGACGCTAACATGATACCACTATCATCTTTTCACAGATATCATGCAAGTATATGTGCTACGTTTTCATTTCAATTTTCTTATATATAGATGATAGATAGATAGATGATAGATAGATAGTTACGTAAATGTGAATGCCATGTTGCCGATATTCGTATTTTCTCCAAAATAGGCTTTTGCTACTTTTCTGATGAATTCTTCAAATCGCTTGTTTATTGGGTGCATCAAAGAAAGAGTTTTTAGGAAAGAGTGTTGTAGGCGCAAGCGTAGTTTGTTAATAACTTTTTGAAAAATACGTTACCTATTATTTACCTATTATTTGAGTTTTCAATATAATTAGCAACGATAATTTGAGATATTATTTTCATTTCGCACTGACCAATGTTACACTTTATTTTCGCACGTAATTTTAACATATAAATTGGAGCAGTCAATACGCTGCAATTTTTGAAAAATAAAATCAGTGTCACGATAGCAATAGTTTCACATCGTTTTCATTCTTGAGGCAGGAATGCTCTATTTCATATATGCACGTACTTTTGCTATACAAAAGCATTTTTAATTTGGTCAAGTCAACATAAAGTAAAAGGAGGGTATGACTTTTAGGCGATTTGGGAACCGTTAGGTGAACGCAAATTTCCTATTTTTTCCTTCGTATTTTTTCTCGTAGAATTCAAAAATCGACCTTAAAATTACGCCAAGTAAAGCGGAAAATAATTATAGATATTTAAACGTTGATTTTCCCTGAAAATCATGTATTTTCCAATACTGTCATCTTAAATACCTTTGAACTTTTTAGAAGCGCTAAATCTCACGTTGCATAAGAGACTTATTTTCTTAAAACTTGATAATGATATGAGAATATACTCTAAGCAGAGAAAAAGTAGCAGTCAATTAAAAAAAGTTTGACTATTTTGCTCTGCATCATCTCCCGGATCACGTGGGATGCTCCACCTTATTTTCGCACGTATTTTTACCATGCAAAATGGTTTTTCATTCGACGCAGGTAGTAAGAAGTAAACATCGCAGAAAGGTTCGATGTCGTGATGGTAACTGTTCCTTATCGTTTTCATCTCATATTGTGGAATACTCCGCTTTATTTTTGCACGTACTTTTACCATGCAAAAGGGTTTTCATTCGACGGAGGTAGGAATAAGTAAACATCGCATAAATATTCGACGTCGTGATGGTAATGGTTCCTTATCGTTTTCACCTCATATTGTGGGGTGCTTCGCTTCATTTTCGTACGTAATTTCACCATACTAAAGAGTTTTTGATTCGACGCAGGTAGAAAGAACTAAACTTTGCAGAAAGATTCGATGTCGTGATAATAACTGTTCCTTATCGTTTTCGTCTCATATTGATGGATGCTCCGCTTCATTTTCACCATGCAATAGGTTTTTACTTTTGTCGAATCAGCACAAGACAATAGTCTTGCAAAGATATTTGGTATCACGTCAACGACATTTCCCAACAAATTTTACTTTGTGTTGACTTGACTAAATTAAAAATGCTTTTGTATAGTAAAGGTACATGTATAAATGAAATAAGGGCTTCCTGCGTCAAGGAATGCATAAAAACTATTGCTATCGTGACACTGATTTCATTTTTCAAAAATTACAGCATACTGACTGTTCCAATTTATATGATAAAATTACCTGCGAAAATAGAATGTAACGTCAGTGCGAAATGAAAATGATATCTCAAATTACCGTTGCTAATTATATTGAAACTCAAATAATAGGTAGCGGATTTTTCAAAAAATTATTCGCAAACTATGCTTGCGCCTACAACGCTCTTCTCTAAAAACTTTTTCTTTGATGCATCTAGTATACAAGCGGTTTGAAGAATTTATCAGAAAAGTAACAAGAGCCTATTTTGGAGAGAATGCGAATATCAGCAATTTTGGGGAAAATGCAATATGGTATTCACATTTACGTAACATCTATATGTAAGAAAATTGAAATGACAACGCTTCAAAGGCTCTTTTTTCTTTTTAGAAATATTAAATTAAATATGTTGTTGTTTCATTCATTGAAACATTGTCCAATTACTGGGACATTTACTTTAACGCGCATCAGAAGTGCGTTACTCTGCGTGGTACTGGCGACACTTTGCTCGCGTTTATTTAAATTCCACGATTGTCACGGTTGTGTATATTTTAGATTTATACATTTGCGTTACGATTATGTTTCACAAACGGATATAGATTTCGTTAAATTAATTCGTCAAACTAACACGAAGGTAAATTTTGGCAAATATTCTATCACGAAGCAATTTAATATAATGATTGCGTGCAATTATTTTGTTTAAATTAATTTCGTGATTCTTGCGAGATCTTTAATTTTCAATTTCGTGTATAAAGTGTCTCGTGCGGAGTATGATACGATCGGGTATGAATAATTATTCATAAAAAGTTCAGAATGTAAACTGAAAGTTTTTTGCTTGTTTACGTGGACCAATTTCGTTGGACAAAAAGAAATAGAAATTGCGGACAAGTAGTATAACATCTAGCTGGCAGAACATTTCACTCGCAACTCGTCGTGGTTACTTTACGATCGCTGCGACTTCAATTGCAATTTTTCATGCTTATATTCATGTCACTAGTTTATTTTCTCGAAGCTATCTTTCGTTAAATGAAACTCGGAGAACTATCGTGAAAGCTATTCCTTCGCAAAAATATTGCGGCATAATCTTCGCTAAGGTGTTGCGAAGCCATCGTGCGTAAAAATTTCACGCCACCAGTGAGTACTTCATCTACATACTATATTGTTCAGTTTCGCGATTGGTTTTCGACTTCTTACACGCAATTCGTAAGTTGTGAGTGTATTTTTGAACAAGGTTTATTGCGATTGTCTTCTGAGAATGCCAGGATTGATCGTATCACGATAGATATTTATTAAACAATTCCGTTCATTCCGTTAATTCATCCATAATTAATCAAATTTGCAGATTTTGTGTCGTGTTAAATCAAATATTCTTCACTGATGTCGTTTAAGTGTTCATGAAACCAGTAAGATTTTAATCGCGTCGATGAGTGATGTAAAATGAAATAGAATGCAGTGAACGATGTGAATGCAGTGGGACGATGCAGAACGGAGACTGCACGGAGAAAAATAATTTGTTGGCCCATCAAATTTTTTACTGGTCTAGCAAAATCTTTTCGTTATTATATGGACAGCAAAAAGATTTGCTAAGAATATTAATCACTATTTGCTGGATATAATTTTCTACAAATCTAATCTACAAATTATTTTGCTATAAAAACCATGGTGGATATATATAAGCAGCTGCAGTTTTGCTCCGAAAGCAAATAAATTTGCTAAGGATATATTATTTTGTATTAATAGCAAATTAACATGATTCTTAGGACAAATACATTCAACAAATTTGTTCTATCCTGGTAACGAAACTACTTCTGCTCTGATAACAAATAATTTGTAAAATTAGTTAACCAAATTTTTTTGATGTCACTACGAATATGCAGTAGCAACGACGATTTTGCTAAAAGAGCAAAATTATTTTTCTCCGTGTGGATTCTGGAGTTCCAGACGACGACAGGTCAGAATGCAATAGCGAATTTCTTCGATCAACTGATTGGTAAGGATAGATTTGGCTGGAATCGATATGGAGCACATCACGAAGTAGTGAATATTGCTTTTCGCACTTATAGAGTGTTATGTAATTTAGTTATGCATGATAATAAATCACGTTGATTTCTAACGCATAGTAACATGGTAGCTTAGAGTTTGTACACACATTCGAAGAAATTAATGTCCATACAATATTTTGACGGACACACATATCCCGAAATTTAATTAGATTAATTAGAGTCGCTAATTTTAACATGGAAATATAAAGACAGGTTTTTACTTAGTTTTTTGCAAGAAAAAAAAATTTTCCTTTCAGATAAATGTTAGATTTAATAATATTTCTTACGTGAAATAATTCGTGTGTGTCTGTTTCAATTTTTATAAACCAGAAAAATTATGTGACGGCTAAAATTTATTATTACTTATCAATTGATTGTTATTGTATATATTAAGAAAATATTGTAGTAAAAATTTTGTCAAAATTATATTTCTTTTTACAATGCTTCTTACCAACCTGAATTATGTAGAAATTGTATAATGAGAAATTGTATATGTAGAAATTGTATAAATTGTATAAAATTATTATAGAGAAATAGTAAATTCGACGATATACCTGACACTTGATATAAAAAGAACATTCAAGTAATTACAATTATTTTGTAGTAAAAAATCGAATGTGCATAATATTTTTAAACAAATATATAATAATTTCGTTGATGGTTCTGATCATAATATTTTTAATTCAAGATTGCAAGAAATTTGATGTAATTTTTACTACAATTTCTTCGACATACATAATAAGAAAACAAAAGGCAAAATCAATTACGCTTTAAAGAACAATATCAGCTGACGAAAATTAATGACGGATGGCAGATCGATACTTATTGAGTCTGTATAGTTGCGATTCTGTGTGCGCGTGATGTACGAGATTTCTCTAATCAATTTCAACTAATTGCGACTCGGAAACTATTGCAACATCGCCATTTTCGTGTTAGTGCCCACTGATTAAGCTTCAATTCAATTTCAGAATAAGCTGTTAAATTTTATAATTTCATACTTTCGATGCATTCGATGTAGAATACCAAATATTATCAATATATAAATAACGAAACACACGACGGAAAAACGACGTTTCGCTCTGGGGAAAGGCGAGTTTCTCTGTGAATGACGAGGTATTATTATTACTACATCGGTATTACATAAGGGATATAATATTCGCGGACTGAGGAATCTAAACGGGTCGCCACGCCGTCGACGTCGTTTCGCGTTCGATCACAGCGGAAAAGAGATTATTCCGCGAGAAAAAAGAACGTGAGAATACGTGACAGGTGCCTTGTGCACGGCCCACGTGCTCTGGGATACGTCAGTCAAGCTGTCCGCGGTTTGCTTTGGGTATAATAAAATTTCACGAACACAGTCAGCCGGGGGAATAGTCACGCGGACAGACAAGTTTGACCTCTCTCTCCCTCTGTCTGGCGCGCGCGTGGTTTAATTAATATCTCCTCTCATACATATTAATGACATTAATCTAACCGCTAATATTATTCGTGTATTATTATATTAGAATGTGATTATTACTTAGCGTAGCCGCGTAACTAATATTGTAATACGGTTTAACGACAGTCGATTAAAATTGAAGTTGAGAGCTAGCGCGTGAACTTGCCATTAATTGTATTCGTGATCAAAGCGTTTCGCAGCAATACCGACAAACTAACGTGATTATAGTGTCAAATGTACAGTTTCACCTTTTGTAATGGCGTTGAATCAATAACGACGTTAAAGCGTTTTGAGAAAGTCCTCTCCTGTTATACCGTTGTGCTGTGCACAATCTGTGAATTTGTCCGTAAGAATGCATGCTTCCATGCCTTATTGAATAAATAATCACCAAGTGTTGCAGAAGTTTGACTTGGAATTTCTAACATTTACACGTACTTGCCGCGGATTCTGTTCGGTGACTTTTATTACACTCTAATTAGTCTAATCGACGATTTAACACGTCGATTGCCATGCTAAAACTAGTGTGAGTCTCATTACACCACACAAAGAGAAAAAGGTTCTTCGGATTTAATAAACTTTATTGCATCCAAATAAATTTCAGTATGCTCTATTAAACATTTTATTGTTTTCCATTCGATATTCTTTGCGAAATACTCAATAAAATTATCTCTAATCAGACAAGTATTATAAAATCTTCTTCATATGTGTTAAAGCTTTAATTGCAATAACTATACAGGATATAATTTATTAAACTATATACATCACAATTCCACATATAAAATTCATATAGTTGTCACTTATGTAATTTCCATTATTATGTGTTTTCTTCTGAGTGTTAACAAGATTTTTGGTTGACTTAAACAGAATTCGGGTTATTTCAATCGAAATTTCTGAGTCGTTCATATTCGACCAGATATTTCATTAATTCAACCAAACCTTTTTTTCCGTGTGAGTAACGAGGTGTCTGCGGAAACTTACGCATACATAGATATGAGAGAGTGTTAAAATTGCCTTCTCAGTTATCACACATCTGCTCTACTCTGCTCTAAACTAGGTAAAAATTATTATTGTAAATTATTATCAATTGCTCGACGACAAAATAGGTGGAGATTAGTGTTAGTAATTCTGTTCATCTCATTATCTCATCATTTAGCTGAATCGAAGTTCGATGAAAGTCATCCTGACTGTGTCTCTGTAAGTCGAATATTAAAAGCGATAAGTCTGTAGCGCGCTTAGAGCCACTTCGATATAGCAGATTTCATCACGTAACTCTATTTGCCAGATAATTCCTTTGCGAGCGCGAGCTTTTCTCGGCATACTTACATCCGATGTGCACTTGCATAGCGCCGGCGTTTGGCGGTGAACGCAGCCGAGATTCAAGACGAGGGAATTAAAGCAAGATGGACGGGAGATGGTGAGGGAGGTAGATGGTAGGGGTAGGATGGCAACGAGAAGGATTCCGGGAACAGACAGAAGCCGCGAAAGAGAATGCGGGTGTTGAATATGCAAATACTGTCTGTAAGCAGTGCGAGTTCTTTCTCGCTAAAGTAGCCGGCCGCGTAAAATTATAACGAGCGCGCAAGTTCGCGCGCGCACGTTGCCGGAAAGCGAAACCCACTGTCGGACTGTGTGCCGGTGTAACCCTTCTCTCTCTCTCTTTTTTTCCTAGCCGTCCTTCCGATAGAGTCAATTTAAGTTTCCGCTGTTCGCAAATGTTTTCCGTCTGTCTGCGCTGCGCTCGAGCGCGGAAATGAAAGATCAATAGGAGGTGATGGTGAAGGGAGAGAGGGAGAAAGGGGGAGGAATGGGGCGGGGGAAGGAAAGTCGAAAAAAGGCAGTGAGCGGAGTTCTCTCTTTGACGAATTCTTCGACACTCCGGAACAAACGAATAGCTAACGTCATTCTGCACGTAGGAGCGGCGTAGACGGGATAAAAACACTGTGAATAGCAAAGATGTTCATGAGTAATGCTCGCGTAGAGAGCGACGTTATTATAAATCGCAAATAATTACACAAAACTAATATTTTTATGTGACGATAAAATCGTCTGCCGAAAAATTTGCGCGATCAGCACATCATTCATCCAAATCATTCGTATTAAAATATTGATTATTTCGTTATTAGCTTCGCGCTCTGAACATTTGATCCTCGTATCTAACGTATTCTGCGCGTTCTCTCGAAATATATGTCCGATGTACCTTATATATATGTCCGATATACCTTAGTTCCCAAAATAAACATTAATTTTTCCGATTTCGCGTCGGCGTCTGGAAATCGGCTGTTGCGATGCTCGCGATTTTCTGAGACCCGTTTAAATGGCCGCCGGAATTATCGGCACTGAGGTGCGGGCCTTAAACCTATCCGCGCGGCCGTGTGTGCATCAACCAAGGGGATGGGACGAGGACAGAGAACGCGGGCGTTAAATATGCATGCCGGCTAAAGCGGTAACAATAGAGGGTTCCTCGTCCCCGCCGTCCTGTTCCCCCTTTCCAGCTACGTTCCCCTTTGCCGGAGAGTACCTCGCAGTTGATCGCGCGACCTGGGCGCAAAACATACCCCGCTAATGGCACCCCTGGTACTCTCGTCTCGTGATATCCTGTGCACCTTGTGCCACCCGCTATCCTTCCTCTATTTCTCTCTTCCTCTTTCTATATATATATATATATATATATATATATATATATATATATATATATATATATATATATATATATA
>NW_022639530.1:568554-597971 GCF_010583005.1 Odontomachus brunneus | reverse complement strand
TAAAATTTCGAGATATTAATTAAAATAGTTGAGCATATCAGAGCGCGGCGACACGGCAGGCGGGACATACGGCTCGCCGCGGCCGGCGAAGTAAATGGATGATTGCTCGCGAGCCTATTTTATAGGCCAGAGAGGTGGGCCATTTGGCATACTGAAATGAGTATCTCCGTGTGTGCGTCCGTGTACGTGTGCGTTCTTCCATTTTCTTCGCCGATCGCTGCGAGCCGTATATCCCGCTTGTCGCATCGCGCGTTTTAATTTGTCCAACTATTTTAATTAATATCTCGAAATTTTACGTTGTTTGAAAAATGACCTATACAATTTTTGTTCACTTTTATATGTTCTACTTATATTTTTCTTTTGGTCCGTCTTACGCGGGACACCCTGTATATACACACACACACACACACACACACACAGAGGATATCCCAGATTACCTTTACAATCTCTCGTGAGGACGTAGAGCGGATTAAGATAAACACAAAAGTCGCATACCGATATTCACAATAATAGTCGAGATATTAATTAAAGAAGATTGGTGAATAATCACGCGCGATATGGTAGATGAGCTGCAGTGGCGCCGTCTGCAGTTAAGTCTAACTGAACAAAAAGTCCTCTACCATTTTGCAAATGACCACATAGACTTTTAGATATTAATTAAAGAAAATTGTTACATGATTGTGTATCATAATGTACAAATTTTCTTTAATTAATATCTAAAAATCTATGTGGTTATTTGCAAAATGATAAAGGACTTTTTGTTCAATTTGTCTTAATGTACAAGTATATAACGGCAGACGGTGCCACTGCAGCTCATCTACCATATCGCGCGTGATCATTCACTGATCTTCTTTAATTAATATTTCGACTATTACTGCGAATATCGCAAAACGGTATGGGACTTTTGTGTTTATCTTAAACCGCTTTACGTCCTTACAAGAGATTGTGAAGGTGATGTGGGACACCCTGTATATATTTCTGTGTATATATGTGTATATATGTGTATGTATGTATAAACATGTACATATAGCTCCATCTATCCCGCTGTACCTACTATCCGGCCGTGCGGCACGGCCCGCGTTCTTCCCGCGGCTCGTATTTTCCGTCGGCGCAAAACTCGATTTTCCCGTTCCCACTGCCGGCCGCGCTAACTCGATCTCCGCGAAATGCGACGGCATTAATTAGCGAACGATAATCCGATTGTTGTGATACACGAGGGCTGCCGCCGCGCTCGCTGATGGATACGCGTACGACTCGGCCTTCGCGTCGTAAATGTTGCGTCTCGCGCGTTTTGTAAGCGGAGCTGTGCCGAGAGGGGGACAGCGAGCGGCATTTATAGCGAGAGAAATTGAGAAAGCGGTCTCCGAAGTACTGCGCGCCGAGGCGAAGAGTGTAGTTCTGCAAAAATAGCGCGGGATTAAAGAAGATTAACAAATGATCGCGCACGTTCTTTAATTAATAATTAAATTTACGTGGTTATTTGCAAAATGATAGAGAACTTTTTTTGTTCAATCTGACTTAACCTACAAGCGCACGACAGACGTTGCTATTGTATTTTATCTGCCTATCGCGTGTGATTATTCGCCAATCTTCTTTAATTAAACTCAATTCTTTAATTAACTCAAAGTTTTGCGTGGTTCTTTGCAAAATAAAATTTTCAATTTGTTCAAATTTACATGCACACAAGGGATAGCTTATATACTCCGTATGCAAAATTTAAAAAATGTGGTAAATAAAAATTTTTTTAGATTTTTTATATAACATAGAGTAACTCTGCCGTTCATTAGCATTTATATTTTTACTCTGTACAAGTATTTGTAATTGGTCTACACGACCAAACAGAAAACCAGTGCAAAATACAAAGCTACGTTATGTTGATATCCAGCATTTACTTGGTGAACGTGTTAATATTTGCCTTCGGCTTTATGACCAATTGTCCGATTAGATTCTTAACGTAAAATCGATTCGAGGTTGCTAACAGACCGGTCGCATTTAACGCCGAATTTGTGCTGGCCTCGTCGTTGGTAGTTTCGCGGGTAGGCGCGCGATATATCTCGATCAATGTGCGACAATGCGTTGCTCAGCTCGCGCCGACTGACAAGCGAAGACACAGATCTGTTTGCTATCTCGGTGCTATCTCTCTAACCGGCTTCTGCCTGGCGCGATTGCCTGGAACATCTGCCACTGATATCGCTGGCGGACAGCTCAGGAGATTGCGATGTCTCGGATCCGATACGGGAAATCGGAATTAACCCGCTATAATCGAAAAGGGATACGTAGCAATGTCGTATCAAGATACGAGAATTCATACGGGGTCGTTCTCATAAACCTCGGTTAACCGAGATTCGGCTGATTTATCTGCAGATTACGCCCAAGAGAGCGAATTTTATCCGATATGAGAGGGAGAAGAAATTGTAATAAATTATAATATAAATAATAGGGGATGTGTGCGTGTGTATGTACACGCTGAGGGTGTGGTATGAATAATGAGAAATCAAGTACATACAATGAAAAAGAAAGTGCTTGAGTTAATGACAAAAATTCGTTCAAGTAAACATTTAGTCGATTGAACGAATTATGTAGTTGCTGTGCTGAAGATATTATCGATTGATTCAATGATTGCGATTCGGTCAGTACTATAACAACGCGACTCATTATTGCACTAACGCGTAATTTATTCAATAGATATAATATTTCTTTGAAGATGAGTGATCACCGATTTTATTGATCTAATTGCTTTTTTTTTTTACAGTACACGAAAGCAAGAAAAGAATCCCGGGTGCTTCTGCATAATTCAAAGTAAACCGTTGAAGAATTTATTTCGGAATATTTAATTAGTGGAATGACCCCTGTCGCGGGATACAATACGCGATGTTTTGCCCCTTTGTTCTTAATTATCCTTTTTACATTCCTGGCAAAGTCACGATAGCCTTTGCATTGAAACGAGGTCCAATCGTAGGGGATTACCGGATCCCTACGTACCAGACATTCGTACGACGGACACGTTTTTAAGGAGTTCCTGACTGCTCACGTAGCCGGAGACTTTCTGTCCCGGAAGGACAGGGAATGAAGGGTATGCTGATCCACGCGACACGTCACCGTCGCGACCTGACGGGATGCGAGCGTTGGCCGCAGCCAGCCTTAAGGACGTTACCGTCCTACCACCATCTTATCTTCATCCCATTTCGCCCGGTGAGTCTTGCCGCATTCAACGGTAAAACCGAGTTTGCCCGGTCCTCGACAGGGTCGTGGAAAGGAGAGAAGTCGTCGTAGTCGTCGTCAGTTGTTGGTCCGGCGGAATAGATCCTCACCGGACCGTCGTGTGCGGCTACACGACAAAATACGCGAAACGTACATGTGCGCACACACACTCACTCTCTCTCTTTCTCTCACAAACACATGTACTCACATATATACGTGTACGTATACACATATATATGTGTAGGGTGCCCGGACGGGATATAGTCTACTTGAAATGCGGCCGGCGTTCGCGTCTACTTCCGATCCATCTGGCTCAAGACGGGCGACAAATCGAGTTACCGCCCGAGACCCAAGACCAAAGAGCCCTGGCAGCCTTCCTTTCCTTCCTTCCTTCCTATGCTCTTCCGCCACCGCCCGCCGCGCAGCGAGCGAGTCCTCTTCCTCCTCTGTTTCTCTTTTTCTCACTATCCTTCCTCGGTACCCCTTTGCTGCACTCTTCACCTTACCTCTGCTCGCCGCAGTTATTGGCTTCTTTCTTTGCCTGGCTGGACGGTATAACCGCGCTCACCACCAAGGATATTTGGCTTCCTCACGGCCACAGGCCTTAGACAGACAGTACGGTGGAAAAGCTATGAGAAACGGAATGAGAGAGGGAGAGAGAGAGAGAGAGAGAGAGAGAGAGGAAGAAAGAGAGAGGGGAAGAGGGGAGGAAAGACTCGCCAGCGTACAGCACCTCGCTAACCCTATTTAGTGTCCGAGATCGCGAGTAAAACGAGTTGCCAGCTCGTTAGGCTCCACGAGTACTATTCGCCGAGCTGCGTTGTCGAGTTTCCACGAATAGCGATATCACGTTTCGCGAAAATGGCGCCTTTCCTCGGATTAACCTTTCGAACTCGTGCCACCGACGTGTGTCATGCACGTCTCGTCTATGTGCGCAGCCACCCTCTCCCTCTGCGTCCGAACGCAAGGGGGAAAAGGGAGATGTTCGTACGGCGGTTAACGCGCCACTCATTGAATACGTGCAGAGGTAGATAAAGATTGACCGGTGCCATGGTGAAACGGCGAATTGCTCCATCGGAACGAGCAGTGGGCTGCCCGAACGGCGTTTTAAGGTGGGCGATAATTGACGGGGCTGAGGCGAGAGAAAGGGGGTGGAAAGCGTTATTTATGAGGGTGGAGCGGGGAAACGATACCTCGGATGTGCAGACGAAATCTTGTTATACTTCGAGCGACTCCGCGAGAAAATTATGACACGATTCTGATTTGCGGTTTATCTAAACATACAACGGTTTATCTTTCCTTATCTTTATATAAGGATAGATTTAAGATTTTTGAGTCACAAAAATAGACGTTGAGATTTGGTTTAATGATATAATGTTAGTGTTTGCTAATTCGCGTACATTCTATTTAAGAGAATGCCATACTCGAAAACTTCACCGAGAAAATACTGACTCTTTTCTACAAAGAAAATACGTTGTATTGGCGACACGGAATTATAAATAATTTTACACTATGAAAATATATATGCAAAAATTAACTGGAGTATTGCTCAGTATGCAATGAAAATAATAAAATATTTAAAATTTGACATTTACAGCTGTCAGTTAGCGTAAATATTTGATATAAAAATTCTTTATCGACTTAGATATAACAAAGTTATATGATTAAACTATCAAATTTGAAAATCATTAGAGATGGACTTATGTGATAATAATATAATTAGGAAAAATAAATAATAATAATTAATAATAATGTATAGGATATATAATAAAATACAAATAATAATTAATAATATAATTGCTGGACAAGAGCCCGTCACCATACATATCACACACACACACAAATGACTCTCAATTTTTGACAGATTGTATATTTCGAACATGTGTTTACTCTGTTTAGGAAAAAAACATTTTACAGAATATTTTATATCTTTGCACCTAAATTTACAAGCTTGAAAATATATAAAAAGTGTACAGGAAAATTTTTATGTTAATGTTTATGTTTTTCGCTAAATATAATGAAACAAAACATTTAAAATCCATACAGGATGTTCTAGAACAACTTCTAAAGCTATCTGGAAGCATAGTACGGATTAAGGTAAACATAAAAGTCCTTTTTTACGATATTCGCAATAATTATCGAGATATTAATTAAAGAAAATTTGTAAATAATAACGCGAGATATGGTAGATAAGTTGTAGTTATCACAATTGCCATCGTGTGTATATACATTAGGTTAAACAAAAAAGTCCTTTACTTTTTTTCTAATAACTTTGTAGATTTTTAATTATTTTAGTTATTATTAGAGAACATTAATATATTTTTACGAGCGACAATTCGCTAATCTTTTTTAAAGCCTTATGCCACCCTGAAAACCCTAAAATCATGCCTTTGATGATTTTTGTGAATAAATAAATTGTTTTATTAAAAATCTATTGAAAGACTTAGACATATGTTAAAGTATACCAAACAATTTTTTTATGTACAAAATGGCGACGTACGGACTCCACTGCGAAACTATTTTTCATTTTTCGTGCAAAACGGTGTATAAGATTCCGGAAAAATAGCTGACCTTAGAGCAAAATTAAAAAAAGTATTATTATTTACATGCCAAAGATTCTTGAAGTACGTAGGACAAAATATTTAAATATTTTGAAAAATATTAAAATCTCTTTTTGCAATTACCATTTTTGTACGAAATTTTCTCGGTCAAAATGATAATTACATTTTGACAATAACCTCTATGTTATTGATATTTTTGGAATTCATCACTTTGGTATCTCTTTAAGTCGTACTACTTATTTTCTATGCGCCATGGTCTTTGCCATGTCACATTAATAGTTATACATTCAAAGTTGATTTTACATTATGAAAATGATATCATATGTATGATAAACTTAATCGAGCACACTTGCCCGCTTTATGAAGCATACACGTTTAAATCCCTTTGCAAGAGTTCTCGATTATTGAAAAGTTGTTTCGTGACTTTCAGTTGCTGTTTAACGACGCTATCGATCTTACGGAAATAAGCAATCCATTTTCCAATGCGTTCTCTCCACGAGAGCAGACGTAATTTTGTTAGCTCAGTGAAAATAAATAGAGGGTATCGTAGGTTAAATTACCATTAATTTGATTGATAGGTTCTCTGAATAATTTTAAGTATATTTCCTAATGGAAATGTCAAATTTGTCAATCACTTAAATTTAGATGAAGATTATTTAGATGAAGAATATGAATTTATCGAGGAATTTCATTAATATACCAACATATTTATAATATGTTTAGTACTGAAACATCAAGAAATATATATTAAGAAAGAACTAAAATATCGACTTTATTCAAGTAAATGGTATTAAAGTTGAAATAGAGTGGTTTAATACATAAATGATGCGCAATAATGTATTCCGATAATTGTCAAACATTACATTTTGGCGATAGAACTTCGATGTTTCTGTGTAAAGTTCACAGTGGCAAAAGGAGTGCAGCAGTTGGAAAGGATCGAATAGGACCGCGGTGGTAACCTTATTTAGCGTCCCAAGATACTAATAAAACGAGATGCCGGCTTGAGCATTCCCTACGAAATTTCTCAAATTAACCTCGTGATCCCTATTCTTTGCCCGCTGCTCCCCCGTGCGTCGTACTCATTTTCCTGCCCGTAATTCTTTCCTCTATTTTTCACCTCCGCGAATAATCACGCGCCCCTTATTTACCTTTAAAGTGACGCACGACGAGGTCTGCTCTGCGAATCGTGGAATAAACATAAAAAAGAAGTAAAAACAATCGTGAAGGTAGAAGTCGAACTGTTAACTTCTCGCACGAGCGTGCTTTTCCACTTAGAATCACACTTTTTTACAGAGTCTTGAAATTGCGAACCAGATTCTAATCAAGAATATAATTAAAAGTAATTGAAGAAAATGCAATATGATTTCTAATTTTCCAAGAGTCTTTGTTAAGCCCTGTTGCAATATTGAAACAGTAATTCCATTACTTCACGCCTTTTGTTCGATTAAATTTTTCTTCTTATTTCTTTACACCGCTTTCCTAACGATTTTCGTACTTTTACCGTCATAATTATTCGATTTTCTGAACGCTTCTGTTGTGGACGTAAGCTCCGTAGAAGCAGGCTCTTTATAGCTTCCCATTTCGAGTGCGCTCGAACGTAGAACTGCGAAAGGGTTAACGCGCGCTGTCGAGACTACTATTATCATCGAAGCACGGGAAGGGACGAAAGGAAGAACGAAAAGACGAAGAGGAGTGCGATCATAATCCTATTTCCCACTCCAGATTGCGAGTAAAATGAGCTTCTAGCCGAAGCACTTGCCACGAATATCCAGAGACGGCGATATCACGTTTCACGAGAATAGAGGCTCTCTTTGAATTAGCCATCCGATCTTCCTTTCTTTCCGTAACCTCCACTACCCCTTTTCTTTGTCTTATCTGGTTCTATTCGCTAGCTTCTCACTCGGGTCGATAAGAGTGCTGATGGCGAGAAAGAGAGTGAGGAGAAGGAAGGAAGAGAGAGGGAAATTGAGAAGGGGGAGGAGAGAGAGAGAGAGAGAGAGAGAGAGAGAGAGAGAGAGAGAGAGAGACGAGGAGATAGAGGAGCCTCTTCGTGCTGGTTAACACGTAGCTCATTGAATAAAGGCTCGTCGAAGTCCCGTCTAATTTATGACGTCATTTTGAAAGTGAATATTCTCGCCGAATGGAGATGAGAATACGCCGACACGCCAGTCCTTCCGTTGGAAATGATACCGTTTGCCACTTTATGGCGGCTGCGCCACGTACGGCCGTTTCTCAGTGATTTGTTGAGAAATATCAACGGGCGTCCTATTGCAGAAATAATACGCTTTCACAAAATTGTTATGACGTCGCGTATGTTTCTCTTGTCTGAAAATTTTTGGGGACCGAGCAATACGGAGACGCGCTTTGAAGGATAAATTATATTCCCGGCACGCATGCGAAAAAATGTCATTTCTCAATCATAAACAAATCTCTGCATGTACTCCTTTTTGCCAAAGCGTGTCTCTACGTAAAATACATATTACAACAAGTGTGGAACATTTTTCGTCAGCGTTTTCGTAAAACGTGTTTTAATTTCATCAACGGTGTATGGCCGCTATCCTAATTTTTCTTTCCATCCAATGTCGCTTGCAGCATGTGATATTTTTGCAGACCATAAATAAGCGTTAGCTGCACGTTTACTCTTACTTTGTGTCATGTTCGTGTCACATGCGACATCCTTTCCGGATTTAAAGGTAGGCAGGGATGAAGAAGAATGACCGTGTAATGGCTATACGTGCGGTTCATTGAATAAGGTTTCGGGCCGCTGTATATCCGCCGCTGCTTTATGATGCGAGTCCGAAAATGACCAGTCGAAAGATTACGGTAAACTGCGGCTTTACGCGTGAAAATACGCGAACGACTCATTTCACGAAATGAACGAGAATCCGTTAATACATTCAGAATAAATCTATTCTTTTTGGTTTGCTTAAGGGGATGCTGAAGCTAAAAACTTTACCGACAGAATACTAATATTTTTCTACAAAGTTTACGTCGTATTGGTTACACAGAATTACAAATGCTTTTACGCAATGAACATACATGAAAAAATAAATAGAAGCATTGATATGTGACGAAAACGAGCAAAAATGTTTAATATAAAATCTCAAGCTGTCAGTTAAAGTAATATTTGCCTAATCCAAAAGTTCTGCAGCTTGTACATACCGAAAGTGTGGATGCTCCAAACAGAAAAATTTTGAAGAACATTGCTCTACCTTCGGATCTACATTTAAAAGCTTAAGAATATCGAAAAAGTTTGCAAAAAGATTTCTACACATATATGGTTAGTTTCTCCGTTGAATATGGTAAAATAAAGCAACATACATTCGTGTAAGTTCTGTATATATAAGAAATACGGAAAGGATAGCGTGATTACGTTAGTGACGATCGTCTCTGCATTATCGACATTGTTTGAGTTCCCCTTAATGAGATGCTGGAGTCGATGGCGAACTCCAAAAATGTCGATAATTCTATATATTTCTTGTATATGTAGATCTTGTGTAAGTGTGTATCGCTTTGTGTTAGCACATTTAACAAAAAACCTAATTATACATGTAGAGAAACCTTTCTGCAAACTCTTCCAATATTTTTAATCTTCTAAATTTAGGCGTAGAGCAATGTTGTTTGAAATTTTCCTGAGAGGAAACTCGCGTTCAATATATACAAACTACAGATATTTTATCAAGCGAATATTTACTTTAATTCTGACAGCGTCTAACAGGCTAACTGACGCTCCAAATGTCAATTTTTGAATTTTTTTACCGCATTTTTTATCACATATTGAACAATGCTCCAAATATTCTCACACATATTATTATTATGGAAGAGCACTTCTTTCTTCAGAGTAATTCTGTGTAGCGAATACAACGTAAACTTTATGGAAAAAGATCAGCATTTGTCTCTCGATACACATTTAGACACATTTACCACAGCATTCCCTTAATACAGTTATTTTTTCCCGTTCGTATATATCAAGGAAGGTGTTAAAAAAGCTGCGAAAATAAGTGTCTTATTTAATGTAATTATGCTAGATACATTGTTTAATTCATATTGATATGTTGACGTTCAACATTACGTTGCAAAGGAAACTCCTGCATTCAGAAAAACGCGCACGCGAGTATGAAAGTAATTAAACTGATTTAGTGAACCTCCAAGGGGTAAAATTAGTTTTACATATAAAAAGCTTTCTACAACTTAGCGGTAAAATACACACGTGTACATTATGCTGGATTAACGGATTTCAAAGGAAATAATATGGCGAGACCTCGCGAGTACGCGTCACATGAAATGTGCGAGTGTGTTTCCCGCGCTACTAGACAAGCAATAGTTTCAAAACTAATAATAGTTAGGGATATTAAGCTGAGTGGCGCAGTTGCCGCGATTTTTGAACGTCGCCGCTCGAATTGGAAAGAGAAGAAAGTGCGGCTACCCTCTCATTAAAAAGGAGAATACTTTAAAACTAATTTCTTTAAGGCCGGTCATTCGTCCGTTCTACTCTGAATTCCTTGCTGCTTGACACCCACTTCGAAGTCGATTATTGGCGCTTGATGTCGAGGAAGACAAGGGGAAAGGATAAAAGGAAGGAAAGAGGAAAAAAAGAGAAGAAGCTCGAGTGAGGAAACTCAAGCAGGCGATACAAACCTTGTTGGGCGTTCGTGACCGTGAATAAAACGAATCGCCGGTTCGAGTTCGCCTGCGAATCGCCAAGGTCGAGAATATCACGTTCTACGATGGTGTTTTCCTTCGAATTAACCCCTTCGCCTCTCGTCTTTCCTCTTTCGCGCCACGCTCACTTAACTCGCGGCCGCTGCTTCTCATTCTAGACAATGGCAAGAACGGAAGTCCGTTGTTTGCCTGAAAGTCAGCGACTTCCAGGGAAAGAACTGCCGCGAGAAAAAAGACTCGCGCGGAATTAACGAGGAGAGTATTTAATATCACTGCTGCTTGACATACGATTTCGCGGGGATCGATACCGGTGCTCTTGAAATCGATGGAAGAAGGGATTTAAAATTGTATTTACTTTGGTTTAGTGAGTGAATACTCGTGCGTTCTGCAGTGTCATAATACATTTATTTATGAAATTTCTCTCTCTCTCTCTCTCTCCCTCTGTCTCTCTCCATCCTTTTCCTCTTGCTTCTGTCGCAAGAAAGATCCGTGCAAACGACGTCACTCGCGTCGTCGTAAATCACGTCGCTACTGCACGCTTAACGAACAGTACTTCAAGTTTCGCGTTCGCGTTCGCGCCGTCCTGCTCGCAAGAACAACTTTCAACGTAGATATGTATTTTTCGCGTCGAGGAACGCGCGCGCGCGCGCGCGGACGCATATTATCTGCCGACAGTTCCGCGGGAAACCGAGGCACTATGACGCTTTCTTTGCTCGTTACCGTCCGCACCGTCCGCGCCGTCCTCGTCGTTTTGCTGCCAGAGATGGATCGTCCTGACTGTTCATCGCATCTCCTGCGCGGACGAAGAAGGCCGACCGGGCTAAGAGGAGGGTCAGGCTGTGTGTTTCGTTTGAAAATTTAATTTCTCTAATTAAAGTGCCGACGGGCTTTACCGAGGCGCGCATCTCCCGTCTCGCCCTTCCTCCTCCCCCTCCCCCTCTCTCTCCACGCTTTCCGTCAACCAACCCTCTCACCCTTCCTTGTGCCGGTTGCTTTCCCTTTGTGTCCTGGATACGGGCCGCGCCTGCGGCCTAGCTTTTGCCAGAGTCACCCGTTTCATTAAGCTAATGAAAGTTTTCTTTTGAGGATGATACGCCAAACAATTTTATTCCGTGTATCCGACACGTCGAGGCGGTCTCGTCGAGGCGACGCGCGTTGCGCGAATACTGTACGCGATGCGTTCCGCCAAACGGGAGTATCGTTTCTAGATAATTAAGCGTTTCATCGTAATTACGCGAATAAAGCCTATCGTCTACTCTATCAACGTCAGTAAGACGTGACGTGTTCATACATCAGACATGACGATTTCGTATCTCTGTAGAATGTTTGTTTATTTTTCTTTATTGCTTTTGTCGTTGTATTTCATTGTCATTAGCGCTTCTACTATCGCACTGACCTTCACGTGACACACATGTTTTATCTTGATCTGGCACGCTGAGGTCGTTTTCGTCTTCGCTTACTCACATCCCGCAAAAGTGCTAATAAAAATCTATAGGAAATGATAAACACATTTTCAAGTCTGTAGAATGGAATTATGTATAAAGATTATCGCAAATATTCATTTAAGTATTTTATTATATTGCCAATATAAAGAGAAATGTGGTAAAAATATAAGTTTGCATAAAAATTTAGGATTTTTTCTGAAAATAAATTTAATAAATTGATGCTCTAAGATTTTTTTTTAGCATTTTCAGTATTTAATTGTTAAAAAAAGTATTATATATTTCAATTTGTCAGAGAGTATAATTATTTCAGTGTATGAAAATATACCATTTTTTCTATTAAGAGGCGAATAAAATCATTAGTCTCAACAATCAATAGTCTCAACATTTTACGATATGTTAATATTTTATATATTGCGGATTATATTAAAATTATTATAAAGTTTAGCTACACCTGACTCTTTCTGTTCGTGATTAAAGGTAAAGCTATTTAGCGGTACAGAAACGTGTTAATCAGATACAATAAACCGAAAATTAATAAGCTACTTATATGAAGCTTTACCTACATATTATATTTAATGCGTAAAGGATCGAAACATAACGGAATATCGTGTTTATTTTACATTTCCTTAACTCCTTGACTGTCAATGATGTAAATATTTGCAAAAATAAACTTGACCAAAAGTGCTTATGACGAAAATATCCGCATATTCAAAAAAGATATTTATACCAGAGCAATCTCATTAAAATGTAATACTATATTTTTATATTTTCTTAGTTGCTGGATTAAAATCTGCGGATAAAACTGCGAAGTTCAAAATGGTGGATCCAATATGGCAGACCGAAAATTTAAAAAATTTTTCTCTTCGCATAAAATTTGGAATTTAAATGTTTTTGAACCCGCTGATTTTACATTCAAAACAAACATTTATAAATAAAAATGGCAAATTCAATATAATGAGCAATAATTTAAAAATATAGTTCAATTTGAATAAAAATTAATTGTGATGGGTTTTAATTATTTCATATTTTTCGCTGCCACATTCGCCATTTTTTCAATAACAAATTTTAATTTTGAATTTGAAAATAGCGGCTTCTTGAAACCCTCAATATAAACTTTTATGCGAATCAAACGATTTTTTTGGTCCGTCATATTGGATGCGCTATTTTTAATTTGAAAATTTTTATTTCATTTTGATCTCTTGATTCGATTTTTGGTCTACAAGCATTTTCTTTCCCTTAACAGCCAAGGGGTTAAATACATTCAATTTAAAAGTTACTTCCCCTTCCCTCCTCCGTAACAGTTTTGCTTTTTTGTTATAGGCCAATGAAATAGCTGAAATATGTTTTAAACCACATATTCCCACAAACTCTAACTTTTGTAGAGCGTGAAATGAAAGTCCTCATTTCATTAGCTTGCGGGTAACTCAAAATTAAAAATTAACTGCCCAGATAGAATAGATAGTCAAAATAATATCAATCTCACGTTATTTTCACCAAAATGACGTAAATTTGGTTGATATTTGGTAAAAAAATAACGTCAGATTGACATTATTTTGACTATCTGTTCTATCTGGGTGTTGAAAGTAACGGGTGCTTGAAAATAACCTATAGCAGATTAGAATTAACCTATTTCCATCGATTAGGAATGTACTTTTTCCCTCTAATTAATGATTTTCGTTAATTTTCATCTCAGAAAATATCCTTGATGTTACTATTCGCGAAAACATCGGTTTAGTTTCGCGCGACTCGTTGTCGCCAGTTTCCCAGCAGAATCGCACACGCTATAAAATCGTCGAAGCCTGGCTCCGTCGACGTCGCGTCGTTCTTTGAGGTGGAAAAATCAGTGTTAGCGGCAAGGGCTCTTCGAAAAATAGCGGTTACGCTTACATCAAAGAGCACGGCCTGCTTCTCGCCCGTGGAAACTAACGCTGGCGGAATTCATTTCCATTCGATAGCCGGCAACGACCGAATGCGAAAGCAGCTGCCGGCCATGTGGTGTGCAAACGAGGTGGATTAATCGCTTTTTCCCCTCCCCTGCCGCACGATATATCGCAACGACGCCTCATTCGCGGAGAGTCGGCAGTATTGCGTTTCATCTCACGAAATTTCATTTTGGCAAGATTTTTTTTGCAGTCCGCCCTACCTTTTTTCCCCTTCGGGCGCTCGGTTGCCCGTGTATGTTACAAATGCATTTTTTTCTGTAATATAAAACAAAATGCATAATGCAATAGAAATAGAAATACATCGACGCGGCGTTAAAAGGATATTGTGCTAGCGGCAATTGCGATTAAATAGCGTCGGTAATAAATAATGTTTTGTGCCGAGAGAAAGAACAGAAGGATTGAGAGGAAATATGTCAGAAAAGTGACATAACTGAGCGCGGCAATAATGGTTTAGTCGTGAGTGAAGGATAATTGAAGAGATAGAGTCATGAGAAATATCCAGATAGTCATGATGACTATACAGGTTTATAAAAATCCACAAATAAATAATATCCGATTTCTAATCTTTCAAGTCGATTTTCTTGACAATGTGGCCTCGTATAAACAAAAAAAAAAAGAAATTACTATCTTGATTTTTTGCACAAGATATCCGAACAATGTGTGATTCGCATCACCATCGTCATTATTTTCTGTGTAAGAAAATTTGTACATAATTATAAAACTATGAGAATATCTTCTTTTGTTAGATAAAATAAATAATGTAAGGTTCTATCGATATCTAATCGAAACTTATTAAGTATAAAATGAATAGAAGCCTGTGCACACACACACACACATGCATTTTGTAGTGAAAATAAAGAAATAAAACACAATTATTATTATTGCATAGATAACCATCCATTGTTTATTATTGCATAGATAACCATCCACAGGTTCTTATTGGTTTTATACTGTCGCCCAATCTTAATGCATTCTCGTTAGTTGTAAAAATATAGGAACTAGATAAGAACTTGATAGAGGTTGAAGCAGTTTACAATATGTGGATCGATCTTTTCCAAGACAGTATCAGTAATATTAATTCAATTTTATAACGTGCACGTATTATAATGTTTATCGTGAATAAATTTAAAACATTTACTTATATTGTTAAAAAGATTTTAAAATTGAGCAATAAGTGAATGTATAGAAAAGATAATCCAAAAAAGGGAGGGAATAAGGTATTTGACAATATTAAATTTTGTAACAGAGATGATAACTAAGATTAAAAATAAAAGTAGTTAAAAAACAAATAGTTTATATCTTAATAATACAGAATTTCATTGCAACAAGAATGTCTTAGATTATTTCGATGGTAATGATACAAATGAAAACTGACATAATTGCTTAGACTTAAAAAACCCGAAATAGTACACAACTACAAGAGTAGATAAAAAAACAAGGGAAAAAGGGAATTGGAGGAAATAAGGCATTTAACAATATTAAATCTTGCGACAAAGATGACAACTAAAATGAGAAATAAAAGTAGGTAAAATGTATAGAAGAGATAGAGTAAAAATAGGAAATTTGAAGCAATAAGGCATTTGATATTAAACAAAGGTAACAACTAAGATGAGAAATAAAAGTAGGTAAATGGTTTATATGTTAATAATATATGGTTCATATGTTTATTTTATTGCAATAAGAACATACCATCAGACTATTCTGGTGGTAATAATATAAATGAAAACTGGCATAATTGCTTAGACTTAAAAAACTTGAAATAGAGAGAACAAGAATTGATAAAAGATATATCACTTGATAGTTGTAAAAAATGTCACGCGAAAAGACGAAAAACCTGAAAATATATATTATGCATAAAGATTTCCTGCGCTACAAATCTCATTAATATTAAAATTTTGTAATTAAAAAGGATGCACAAAAGATACTACGACAAATCTATCTATTTTATCAACAACAGACGTTTGGTTATTAATCTAATTACATAGCATTTTGCCCATTTACTGTTCTGTTTTCACTCAATAAATGGCTTCAAATTTTGCGCATCTTTCGTGCGCAGTAACTGCCGGAAAATCGTTATATCCTGTTTGGAATTTCAAGTAGTTTCACTCCTCGATTACTAAACAAAAGTTAACGCAACTGTCCGGTAACTGCTCGAAAACTTCATTAAGTTTCCACCGGAGTGTCTCCTTTTGTATTTTGAAAACAATTTTGGGCGCATTTAGAGTTAGTTTTGACTTTATCTCTTAGTTGGCTAACAAGGGTCAAGTGTACGTCGCTCGATTCTCTCAGCAACAATGCGACGATCGTTATAAGCCGTTGTATCTTCGGTCGAGAGGTTCGCTCGCTTCAGCTCGCTTCGGCGGTCGGTCTTGTTGTATTGCGCGTTTCGCGATCCGGTATCGCGAGTCGGTTGCTGCTTAAGGTTATGTCGTCCGCATCGTTGAACTGCGCCTCGACCGTGTGTCCCGCGCGCGCGGATTTCCGCCGACATGATTTATGGTGGAAAAGGCGCCTCATACCCCCGCAAACTCGCGCTATGCACTCGGCCTCCCCAGAGACGGCGGATTCTGCGAGCGCGACCTATTTTCGTTAGTCGCGGGGAAGTGGTTTAATTATTAACTACGTCATCAACTGCCTCGCGGCGGCGTGCGCCAGCCGATTTTCCGCTCGAAAGGGTGTCTCTTTAATCCACTTTTGCCGGTGAGACCGCGGGAATTGCTTCGTTGGCGTATATTTCGCCCTTCTTGAGAGTCACATCACATTCTATACAATCGTCCGTCTTCACCGTGCGAGTAATTATTTAAATAACTAACTCATTAGTATTTTGCTGCAGTCGCTGCAATTAGCATGTAGCATTAACATGTAATTCGAGCCGGTACATGGGTCCAGCTTGATACAAATCATCGCCAAGTAGAGATGTTAGTAAAGATATACTTAATTACGTAATCGCAATTAGCGAGTTAACTCTGAAAGAACCGGCGCTGTGCAAATTAATTGAACCTCGGACACATTAATATTCATGATGCGAACTTTTCTCCTCTAATAGCTTTTTACGTCTCGTACCTTCTAACATTCGCGAACGAGCAACTCAAAGCGCCTTGTACCAGCCGTTGATTGTCTCGTTTCGAAATTTATTCACAGCGATCAAAGGAAGATTTAAAAAATAGATCAGTT
This sequence comes from Odontomachus brunneus, assembly GCF_010583005.1. NCBI lineage: Eukaryota > Metazoa > Arthropoda > Insecta > Hymenoptera > Formicidae > Odontomachus > Odontomachus brunneus. Next base: position 580,985 of record NW_022639530.1, on the reverse strand, counting down.
TTTATCCATTGATAGAATCTTAACTAATCATTGGAAACTGCTTCTGGAATCTTCTAGAAATAAAAAATAACAATTATTTGTCCATAAAGTTCGGAGAAAATTTAAATTTATTATTAATTGTTGAAATAGTCATATGAAGTGTTTTTAAGCTTTATACTCTTGATATTTAAAATTAAATTAAATGCATATTTATGTCCTGAGAGATAAATAATAAATGAAGAGAATTTGATTATTTAAAATTTAATTATTTATTTTAATTTATTCACTAAAATATATTTCAAATATATCTCAAAACCCATAAGGATTTTAGAAGGGAACTTCTTAGACTAAAATTGTAACATTTTTCAAAGTGAAAAAAAGATAATAATATTTATTTAAATTTAGAATAACCTTTTGAAGATTTCTATTGAAATAAATTTTAATTTTTTAAATGGAATTATATGGTTTTTTTAACATAAATCGATTCCTCTGGTCGTTCTGCGTATAAAGATCCTGGAATAAAATCATCGAGAATACTCTTCCCGAGATATTTTACATTTTATCTTGACACTTTTCAGTACATACAAAATATGAAATATCTACTATAAACTATTTACTTTTCAGCCTATTTACTTTTTGAAGTTATTTGTTTGACCTGATATATAAGTATATAACGGCAGGCAGTGTCAGTACAAATCTATTATATCGCTCGTGATCATTCATTAATCTTTTTGAATTAATATCTCGAGTAAATCTCAAGATATTGCGAAAAGGCATAGGACTTTTATGTTCACCTCAATCCGTTTTACGTTCCCACAAAAATTACAGAAGGGACACTCTGTATACGGTAAAACATGAAATTCTGAAAATTTTTCTGTAGCTTTGCTCTGAGCTTCGTTCATTATGAAAGAATTGCTTCATATTTTCATCATGCATGTAACGTTAGAACGTCAATTGTTGAATCATACGTAATATTATACGTAATATTTTGCACGAAATAAAGTGTAGAATATATTTACATTTATATATATATACATTTAACATTAAACGTGCGACTATAGAGCGCAAGGCGTCGCCTCTCACGTCTCACTAATTATGTGCCGTTCTTTCGGTAGATTTGAGTTTATTTATTAACTAAATAAGACCTGCAATCATACGACGCGCACGCCAAAGATAAATAGAAAGCGAGAAGAGAGAACTCGCTCCTCCAACTAAACAAATAATCTCTCAGTAGCTTACATCCTGCGCGATTTCCCGTGCTTTATCTCAGCTTGTCGAACTTACAACAGTTGCGCCCAAGTTGCGCTCATTGTCCAACTTAGCTCAGGGGGAGCGTTACAATGATGGTAACGGCGCGATCGATTATCATCGCAACGCGCGCGTCGTGTCCTCGCAGGCTCTTATTAAAGTCACCGATTAACGGGTTGTCGGACACGGCGCTCGACACGAAGGCCGCGGCTTTGTCCGTTTCCACGTTAATCGAGCATAATATCGCGGGGCACGATGATGCCATACCGTCTGTACGGTAACAACGGACGAATACGGCCCGTTCCGCACAGACGGGTTGACGCGACGTCAGGCCGGAAACGTCGCGGCGCAGTACATGTTCATCCGCGATACTCCCTCGGTCGAGATACAGCATTAATTCGACTGTCCAGTTCGAGTCACGGTGACATTATTATACGTCGAGAAATGTATGCCAGGTGGGCGATAGCAATGCTTGCAATTATTATTATTATTAATTCGTGAGAGAAAGATTTAGCGTCATACGCGAAAGTTGGGGCAAGTGAAGCTCTCATCACTGAACATACAGAAAAATACGTAGTGTGTTCAAGTAAATGTTTCAAGTATTTCATAAGTTTATATATCCGCCAATCTATATATCAAAAGTTTTCATCATATACACAAATATATCAAATTTATTTACAATACATTTTAACTTCCAAAAAATTTAGTATTGCAATAAAAAACATTCAATTAAAGAAGAATTCGATTTACTTACTATGTTGAGTCGAGAACATTTTTTCTTCCGTAAAGTTTTATAATATTCTTGTGAAGAGAATAAATCTCAATATCTTTTTTTATAATAAATTAATAATCTTCTCTTAAGTACATGATAAAGAATTTGTTTTCAAATTTGTAATGAGTATTACAAATTTATATTTCAATATTGTCATTAAAAAAATTCTTTATTGAAGGTAACCATTATAAGAAGGACAATAAACTGAATAATCGCTTTTTTTAGCAGTAGAATGATATTTTTCTCTGTATATATACAGAAAAATACATATTTCGTTCTATTAAATGTTATTTTCAAATATTTCATAAATTTATATTATATCTGGAAATCCATAAAAATCCATTATAATATCAAATTTATTTAAAATACATTCTGAAATTTAATAAGTTTCGAATTTTTAATCAATAATATTAAATTAATACAAAAATTCAATTTACTTGTTATATTGAATTTAAATTAACTTTTTTTCAAAATAAAGTTTTAAAATATTTTTATAAAAAAATACATTATTTTTTTTTAATACAGAACTTTTACTTTTTTTTTGATAAGAAGCTTTTTTTCAAACTTGTGATGAGCATATTTTAAGATTATTATTAAAGATAATCATCACATGAAAGAAGAACAGTAAAGTGCGTAATCGCTTTTCTTAGGAGAGAATGATATCACAGGTCTGTGAAATTTAAAAGCTTTTGAGAATTGGTGATTTTCTACGTAATTTTGTATGCTGAATTCGAATCTAGCCGCAAAAATTGTTTATAACGTCAGATTTTTTAGATAAATGGGGTAAAATGGTAAAAAAGTGACGATTCTGGCTATTTTGGACATTTTCATGTAAGATTTACAGAGAAAGGAAATTTTTTCCTACATTTTCACAAAAGACTTCTATTTTTACTTTAATACTATTTTTCCTCTTCAAAATCTATTTTTATTTTTCAACGTGCGAGTTTTTTCGCTAAGATGTATCAATTAGAAGTTATAAATTTTTTAAAGTAAGTAGACAATGAATTTTTTAAAGTAAGTAGACAGAATATACAGGCTTATAAAATGAAGGATATTGAACGTTGTTTGACAATTATTGGTGGTTTCCTACGTAATTTTGTGCGCTGAATACGAACCTACCCGTAAAATGTGTCTAGCACGTCAGGATTCTGAAATATTCTAAACTAAAAGTACTAAGATAGTCATTTTTTGTCATTTTATCCCATTTAGAATTTCGAATTTTATATTTTTCGGCTTATAACTCATAATTCACAACCTCAAAACGTCTTACACACAAAATTCAAGGAAATCAATATGATACAGCGTTCAGTGTTCAAAAGGGTTAATGTGCTGTATAGTTCAGCAATATAGATTTTGTTAACATACATTCATATATCCTACTGTTACATGTAGTTGACTATGCTGGAGACTAACTATGTGCATTTCTGTAGATTTTTTCATATAGAATTCGAATCCTCTGACGCTAAATTGACGAATAGCTATACGTTTCATAGTTTTTTAGCCTTAAAATGACAAAAACGACCATTCTAGCACTTTTACGTTAGAATAATCTCGGAAACCTACTAGGCATATTTTACAGACAGATTCGGATTCAGCGCACAAAATTGCATAGGAAAATATTTTTTAGACCGGATTTCGCAGGCCTGTGTACTTTCTTTGTATAATTGACGCACGAAAAAAATTATTTGTTCCATATGTTAACTACGAGTCAACTCATATAGTTTTTCTTTTCGTGAGTTTTGCTGAATAATAAATATAATTGATTAACATATTAAAATAAGGCTCTAACTTTATGATGGTGCTGAGAACGAAGTTTCCTAAATACAGTGGCAGTCATCGTGTTCATTGCCGGTCTAGGAAGAATATGTAAATTTGTAAATAACGAGCGACTTACGAGACGCAAGAAACTTTTTCGCATAAATCGCTACGAAGAATTTTAGTAGGGATGGTGTTTTAACTCGGGGGAATCACGGTCCGTTTAAATACGGTTCCATTTACGTCGATGTCATATTCTACATAAATGTCAACAGCTGCTGGAGCGGCTTCTTGTATCGGGGTTGGGCGTTGTTCGAAACTGACTTGCGAAATGCAGCGGCAACAAGAACGCTGTCGTTAAGTCGCTAGTGAATTCCGCCCTGTCACGACTCATCGACATTCACGTCGCATTCCACGTGAAGTGCAAGCGAGTTTAACTGCGACAGGGGTGCGCGGCGAGAGAGAAACAGAGGGCAGAGAGGGGGGTGAGAGGAAAAAAAATGAGTGGAAGAGAGAAGTCGCGCGTGAGAGCGAACGCGGTGATGGATCGACGCGGTTCGCAATGTCGCAGCGACGATTCACGCTTTTTATTTCCGTTCTCTCGAGTTAGAACTCGTTGCTATCTCTTGATGACAGCCTTGCCAATCGGGCTCCCAACGCATGACGCGGAATAAAACGCGTGGAATCGTGAAAATCGCGTGCGAATCACGCGCGCAAAGGACATGTCGATAAAGGTACTCGATTATTATTTAGGGAAGCATTCGCGTAAATACCCATGTCAAGCTTTCGGGAAAGCTTAACATTGGTCTCAGTCATCGTAATCTCATTTCGTCATATCGCTTTTTTACTTCTTCGCTATCAGTGCTTTTTGTTAAGTATATAATAACTAATATCGCAATATAATTAGACCAAAAAAAACTATAATTAAGGTTAGAGAATTTTTAAATGTTTTATATGTTTGCAAATTCTAAGAATTCTTTACTCAAAAATTGAGAAAAATGGATAGTTCTTTTTTTATTTTATTTTCTCAAGAGAGGAGAAGTTGGAAATTTCGAAAAAATCTATTTTGAGATTTTTGCACATTCCCTTTTATTAAATTAAAAAATTCTAAAATTTAAGTTAAAAGAGAGCTAACAATTATAATAACGTATCAAGAACATAAAAAAGTTTTATAGGAACCATTTCATAAAACTCGATAGTGAGAAAAAGCCTACAACTCACTACATCTGTTTGAAAACTCAGTTCGTCAGAACGTTCTACTTATGTCGTAAGAATCACCTCAAAAAGAGAGAACGGAAATCGATGCACTTTCCTCAACAAAAGAGGTAAGGATTGCAAAGAAGAGGCAAGCTGCTGCTAAGGCAAAAAAAATTCAATTAGAAACAATATTTTACATTCTAGGCAATTTTTTATTGATATAAATAAAATACTTCATGTTGAGAAGTTATATCAAAACTTTAAACACGTTTCTTTCAAAATAATATTTTTCAACGGTTTTACAGAAATAACTCAAGAACTCAAATAAATATATCGTTACAAATGAAAATATATTTTTATTCTTAATTAAAGAATAATTAAGCATTAAATAAAGTATTAAATTTTTTATGGATTTAACTAAATTTTATGAATCCTCGAAAAATACTACTTACTTAAATTTTATTGCCATAAAATACACTTTGTTTCTTCGATTTATTAAGTGTTTTTGCCATCATTTTGTTAACTTTTATCGAATTGTTTTATTTCAGTTTAATATATCGTGCAAAGCTATCGAAATTACATTTGTCGTGATTAATATCAATTTAATCAACCTCCAAGAATTTTATATTAAATTAATTCTTTTATCTGCATTAATGAACTAGATTTGATAGTTTAGATTGAACAGTTTTTCAATATTTCTTATAATAATATTCTGAATATTTAGGTCTCTGAATCCTAATCTGAGTATTTTCAAACTTTTACTAAAATGGCAGAACCAGTATGAACCAGTATTAATTTTAAAGTTATAATTTTTTATTCATAATCAAGTGACCCAGAAAATCTCCGAGTACAAAGTTAAAAGAATTGATCTGATGCAAGAATTTGTGACACAAAAGGTTAATGTATACTTTTGTGCCTTGTTATACTTATGTAATAAATTTGTATCATCTCATAACGTCGTCACTTAACCCGTATAATATTATTTAAGAGAGACTACAGTCTTAGAATACAGTACATACTGCCTACTGTACCCTGCTGTGTTCTGGCCTACTTTATTCTCCATCTCGCTTCCACGCTCTCCGCGCATTTGCGAGTAATGAGCCACCGCAGCCCGAGGCTTGCAAATTTTCCATCATCCGTTGCTCCACTTCCGCTCTGCGGTGGCAATGGGTAAATCAGGGGAACCCGTGCGGCGAGCTTAGGGCCGGTAACGGCAAAATGCCGTTTGACCTTCCCCGTATAGCGCCGACGAGTGCCGACCTTGTAATCTCGGGTGACGCGACCCTGCGGAATATTTTATCAGGCCGCGCGAGTGCACCTGCTGCCCCTTCGAGGAAAAGCAGCATCGCTTAACTGCCGCAACACATCTCAACAGCATTCGGCCCTACTTTTTTCCTTTTTTTTTGCGTTCATTCATTCGTTCGTTCGTTCGACGCATCGCTTCCTTTTCGACATGACTCGTTGTTTGTCCTTCGCTTTGACGGATGGTGCTTAATGGACCGATTTATTTCAGCCACGATTAGCGGTCCACGACGAATAGGACCTTTGCCGCGAAGAATCTTGGTAAAATTCGCACTCCCCTGTTCTCTGTCTTTTTCTCTATAGTTCTCTCTGCCCTCCGCTCTCTCCTTTTATTTATGCTCCCCATCGGAATTAATCGGAAAACTCCTATATAATTACTCGTCGATCAAGCAATTCTCGATCAATCGTGGAATCTTGACGAGCGAATGAGCGAACAATCAGTTTGGGTGGGACTTGGTATCGTGCCAGTTGCTGTGTTATTATTTTATTATTATTGTTGTTGTTATGATTATTATTGTTATTTATATGCTACGGCACGCACAGGCTAGTGATCGATCACGCTTGGCTAAGTAATTCGAAGTTTCCAGTCGCTGCGCGCCGTGACGTCAAACGCCCATGGGAACCACTTACTATTTCATGCAGCGGCAATAATGTACCCATCGCCTTATCGCTTCGTCGCATCGATCACCGCTGAGTCACTCCGCCCGTACATCGAATTCCAGAATTGTTCGGTACACATCGTTACAATAACGACCCGGCATCGCTTCCACCCTGTTTCCCCCGACTGCCATTTCCGCCGTTCCGAACTGCACGCCGGTGTGCCATCATCTTTATTACGTCGCTGTCGCTGATCGCGATATGGACGACGCGGTGGATGTGTTTACCGGGTAACATTAATCGCTTTTAATGTCAATTTTTTTGCCAAGTTGTATTGTATATTGGTATTTGTCAATCTCGAGTATGTATGCACAGTTGCAAAACGCTTTGCACACATTTTTCCCGATAAAGTTGCAACATTCCAGCTCGTCACAATTGAGAGACACTGATGACATGTTTATGTGGTGATCGATTCTCATAGGAGCTGAAGTGATAGTAAATATCGTTTTTTTATTATTGTTATTGTTGTTAATATTAATCTTATCTAATAAATAAAAATGTAATACAGACATATGTTTTCCTTCTGTTGCTGTTGTAACGTCGGATGTCTCATATACTGTTACTTCGTTTCCTATTATAATCGATTACTTCGCAAACGTACCAGTAATGTCTCTCAATCATGACAACTTGAAGTGTTGCAACTTCACTAGAAAAAATGTGTGCAAACTGTTTTGCATACACACTTGTTTGCGAAATCATGTTGAACTCATTTTTCTGTGATAAAGTTTAAAAAGTCACAATTACTGTTTGCGGACTTGCATAGCAATTGGTTCTGACAGGAGCCGAAGTGACAGTACAGAGTGTAAATATTGTCCTTTTATTATGCTTAATCTAATAGATAAAAATATAAACTTATACTTTCCTGAATCTTCTGCTGCTGTTGTGACGTCGGCGAAGTCTTACATATTGTCACTTCAATTCCCATCCTAATCGCGTTAGTAATGTATCTCAATTGTGACAATTTGAAGCGTTACAATCTCATAGGGAGAAATATATGCAAACTTTGCAACCGAGCATACATTCGTTTGCGAAACGATTTGAACTCATTTTTCTGCAATGAAGTTAAAAGAGCATTAAATTATAAGTTACGATTACAAGCTACTGCTTACGGACTTTCACTGTAATCGGTTTTAACAAGACTCAAAGCTTGACAGTAAGTATTAATATTAACCTTTTATTATTCTTTTATCTGATAGATAAGAATATAATAAGAATACTTCTATTTTTCTTGAATCTTTCGTTGCAACTATGACATTATATGTCTCATATTGTCATTTCGGCTGTCCTGTCATAATGAATTGCCACACAGTCTCATGAATAGTAGCTCACAATTATAATTATTCAATGTGCTCTACAAACTTTAGAAGAAAATTAGAAGAAACTGTTTTGCAAACGAATATATATATATGCTGTGATCAACTGTCATTTAATAATCGGAATTTTTAGTGAAATAAAAAATACGAAAGTAGAAAATGAATAGGAATATTTGTAGTTTGAAGTACGATTTAAGTGCTTTGTCCTTTTGCAATTTTTGTCCAATTAACGTATTCGTGATCGAATGCTTTGTACACGAACAGTATTTTGTGTCTTCAAAATTAAAAATAACATTGAATCGAGAAGGTTAACGAAGATCATCTCTACGACCGATCCTCGGAGTTTTCTTCAGTGAGCCTTCATGCGCTCGCTTTTCTCGTGCTTTTGTACAGAAAGGATGAAGGTTCATTCTCAGGGGACCCTTAGAGCATAATAAATGTCTGTCTATCTGACCATCTCTTATTGCGTCTCGGCGATATGGTGTAAAGAAATAACACGGGGAAAGGACCGAAAGCAAGGCAAAAGGGGTGGCAGTAAGTTTCGCGCAAAAAGGAAGAAGATGCGCAAGATAAGACGTAGGACGACGCATGAAGACAGGGGCTTATATGCAGCGCGTGACGTAGATTGCGGGAAGGAGGATAAAGGGAGGAAAAGGTCATTGAAAAAGTGACGGCGGGGAAACCTATTTTACGTCAAAGTCGTTCATCCCCTTGAAAGAGGAATTCTTCTTAGACTTGCTGAAAGATAGTGAGGCTGGTAATCTTGTGATTTCGTCGTAGCCATATTGTCTCTGAATTTTTGCGATGCATAATTAATGCGAGTCGCCAATTTTATATATTTACCAAGTTCATTTAGATTTAGATTATATTAAACGAGAATATTGTGTAATTATCGTTTCTTTTTTACATAAAAGTTCCTTCCTGAGAACTTTCAGTTTTCTTTGCACACGTGTCAAGTCTGACCATAACGTTCGTCAAGTTTGACCATAACGTTGTAACGCAATAGACAGATTAAAGAGTGATTTACAGAAAAGGAGAGGAAGGGGGACAGAAGGGGGAGAACAAATGTTCTGGAAAGGAAAAATAAGCAATTGTGGAACTGCGCTCTTGTAAGCGAATAAATCGGTACACACTCTAAGTGGAGGCTGGAGTAACTCGACGGTACGCTCTTTGTCCACGAGCAGTTGTAAAAGCGAACGATGCTTACGGCGTACCGGAGAAAGGTCGGCAGTATCAATAAGGCGCAAGATGGCGAAAGGGCACGGAAGGAGAGATAAAAGCGCCGCACTTATTGCTAAATCATGAACGAGCGGAGTAGTGAGGCGACGGGACGGTCTTTTTACGGCGACGCAAAAAGGCGCAGGAGATGGTCACGTAGGTCCGGGAGGGATACGAGTAAATATAAAAGGAAAATAAGAGGTGGAGAGAGGGAGAGAGACAAGCGGCAAAGTAATGACGGGGGTGGGGGAGAAAAAGGGATAGTAATCCGGTGCTTTTAAATGCTCCCGTTTGCGAATGAATTAGCGAGGTTAATGAAAATATGGAGTCTCTAGTAGAGCAAAAAAGAAAGAAAAACAGAGCACGAAAGAGAGAGAGAGAGAGAGAGAGAGAGAGAGAGAGGCAGCAATTTACTGTATTCCAGGGAGAATGCTTTGCGACAAGAAAAAGATACAAAAAATATAATTGGATAAAAGAGCGGTAATAAAAAAAAAAAAGAAAATTGGTCAGTTACGCGCCAAGTAGGACAGAAAAAGAAATTAAAGAGATCCTGAAAGAGAAAAAGGATATTCATTAGTGAAGAAGATGTGGTATTAAAGACACTTTAAGAGCAGCTCAGCCGCGTCCAATCTCGATAGCTAACGAGCTTCAAAAATAATGCGGAAAATACAACAGCGAGACGAAGAGCAAACACTTTGGAGATGTAAGAATCTCGGTAATGTTACAAGGCACATTGACAAAGCGGCATTTGAACGTCGTTAACTGCACCAAAGGAACGCGCAGACGTGCGATCGTGTCTGCGACGAGACGGGAGGTAAGAGACGGAAAATCACGTAAACGGATCCGGACAAATCGCGGAGAATGCGAGGAAAATGCGAAGTGAACCGAGTCGGCGGTAGAACCGGGGGGATGATGATAATACTTGTAAGCTTATAAAGGGGCACGCGCGCTCGTGTGGCGGTCGACTCGCTGGGCGAAGGGCTGTTTTTATTGTGGCTAAAAATCGATGGCGCTCCGCTCGCGGCAGATAAGAGAAAAGCGAAAGATAAACGCAACGGGAGGGTGCGGTAAAAGTAAGACAATAAAGTCAGCAAACGGCAGTAGATAAAAGAACAAAAGTTTGACTCGAAAACTCCGCATAAACGCGGCGGTTGTTATATCTCTAGTCTGTCGCATTATTGTCGTCGCGGTCGATAAAACAGCGTTGAATGCGAATGCTGATACTTGTCGTTTATATTATGCGTGAGCTAATATAAGAGAGTTTGGGGGGATAAAGTATCGCATTAATAAACAGCGAAACAAATATCGCATACGTAAAAGGAGCGAAAGAACGTGGAGGGAAACACTGACGCTATATTAACACAAGTTACGATAACGAATGAATACACGACGCAGAAAATATATATGTTGCGCGAGAGGAAACACGATCGCTAACGTGTCGAATATAAGAAGACCTACAGACACCTTTATAACAAGGTAAGAAAGAAAATAGTGTTGTTAACGTGAAACACGAGATGGTAGTATTGTTAAAGTGTTAAAATGACGACAGATAAGACGTATAAAAGATATATGAGAGGGTCTTCTCCGTCTGAAAAAGGAGCTCTAAGGTAAAAGGAGTTGAGATAAAATGATGCAGGGTGGTGGATGGAAGAAAAAAGAAGAAGCCACGTGAAAACTGAGGCGTAGGAAAAGGTGGATAGAAACGCGATGAGAGAGACTTCGAGTTTTTAAAGGAGGTAGTGTTGTTTTATAGAAATGCGCTCCAAACAGCGAAAACGGTGTATCAAAAGATCACTAACAAGAGAGACCGGAATTAGATGTCCTATATTTTAGAGTTTTGAAGTTACAACTTCTCAGGCAACTAATTATTGTAACTAATTGTCTAAACACGATAGAAGCAACCTTCTTCTATGTGTTTTTCTATATGCCCGCCACGACACAGTTAATCGTATATTTTTGTAATAATAATAATAATAACTTTATAATAATAAAATAACTTTTGCAATAATAATACATTTGCTTTGTAATAACTAAAATACGAATATACAGTAACGTGGCCATCTTGTCCTGGTTCAGTTGCCCAATAGCGCAGGGTAAAGAAGGTCACGTATAAAATATATATCCTGATTAGTAGTTTCAGAGTCTCTGCGAAAAGTCTCCACAACCCTCCCGTGTGCCTTTAACTATGGGCTGACTTTACTTCGTATATCCTATTTCAATCATTTTAAGAATGAAAATTGCATTTATTACTAGAAACAATATATCATATATTTACAAGAAATTTTATTCTAGCTAGTAAAATATCGCTTAATTTTATTCAGGCACGATAGGGAATATTCATATAAAATTTCGTGAGACTCGAAAATTTATTTTGCTATTATCAAATCAGTCTTTTTCTATTTCTATAATATTATTCTGATTTTAATTAAACTCAGGGAAAAGTATTTATGTTCTAAGGATTATTTCGCGATTTTGTATTCCATTATTCCAATATAAATATTAAAAAAAAAAACATATAAGTAACACACTCCTGAAGTTATATAACCCTAGTTTCCCCTATATTACAAAAGTTTATCTCCGCCGGTTCTTCGATCGGCTTCCATTATTCGTATCTTCCTTGCCCTTTCATAGCGAGAAACGACCAAAGTCATTAGGCGCGATCTCAGGCGACGCTACGCTGAAATGTAAGCGATTTCGGTCGATCGTGATGAGAAGTGACTGAGATACTTATGAGGTACAAGGGCAACGCGAGTACTCTCTTTTTCCTCTTTGTCTGAAGGTCTCTCTCTCACAACCGCGGGACATGATTTCGTTTTCGCGAGCGCCCCGAGATTATGAAATTATAACAACCGATTCCCCGGTACAGAGTTACAAAGTTACTTCGCTCTCTCGTGCATTACGCAACATCCGTCCAAGACAATAAACTCCGAGTCTGTAGCGCGAGTTGTGCGCGAATAAAGACGTGGGGGTGACTATGGGGGAGGATGCGA
>NW_022639530.1:561703-568492 GCF_010583005.1 Odontomachus brunneus | reverse complement strand
GGGGGGGGGGGGGGGGGGTGGGGGGGGGGGGGGGGGGGGGGGGGGGGGCTTGCGCAGTGAGGGGCCGTAAAGACGGATGAGTTAGTGAAAAATAAAATGGCCCAGGCGTTTCGCGAAAAGCGAGTCGTCATCTCGAGGGGAGACAGTCTTGACGGTGTTCCGCTTTAAAGATAACGAAGCGAGTTCTTCGCGGAACAAAGCTTGGTAACCGCCGTCGCGGCGGTCGCGGAGTGTTTGCCGAGACTGTCTCCAGCAGTGCGACAGGAGCGACAGGTGGCTCCGTGTGCCCGCTTTTTCACCCCTTCTCATTCCCCTGCCCCTTTTTCTCTCTCTCTCTCTTTCTCTCTCTAATCTCTCGGTCTCTCTCTGGCATTTCTCCATCCGTCATCCCCTCTCGAGTCCGCCCCCGGGTTCGCTCGCACCGTTGGCACTCGCTCGGGGGTGTGATTTAAAGTGTAAACTTAAATATTCCAGTTGGTACCTTCGTGCAAATAGATTCGATATTAATGGAGCTTCAGCACCTCGCCGAGGAAGAGAGAGAGAGAAAGGGAAGAGGGGCGTCGAGGGATATTCGGATATCCGTCGCGGCAAATCTCAGCGGAGACTTTCTTAAGCTATTTCGCCTAATATATTTTGCATAACTAATAACGAGATAATAAAACCGCCAGCGAACTGTCCACGAGATACAAGAATTGATATAATAAATGTAACAATGAATTATAAGTTCATAAATGTAACAATGAATTATAAGTACACACGGGTACGGTAAAATACAGCGTTAACCGGTGGCGGGGTGGGAGAAGAGAGAAAATAATATTAAAATTAAAGTAGTATTCACCGGAGAGAATTCCCGCGGTTGTCGCATCGAAAGTTCGATCAAAGAAGTCGCAAGTAATCCTCTCGAACGACGCCTCAAGACGTTTCAATCTGACTTCCATGTCTTTTTTTTCCATTTTAGGCCAATTGATTTGTCGGTGGTCGAGTGACGGCACGGTGACGCTAAGTATCCCGGCTCGAAATAATTATCGATTTGCTCTTAGCAAGTCGATGGACTTACCTTCTTTCTTTGCATGTATGCTGTGTGTGTGGTGAGTACCAGCCGAGATATTTCGCGTCGAGAGAAATGTGAAGGAGTCCATTAAGACGAATCAATGGACAGCTTCCGTTGGCTTTTCTTGTGCATATACATTCATATAATTCCTTGTGATTTAAAAAATAGGATAGTATTCTATCTATTTATACGTAAAAGTTTGGCGTTTAACACTATGTGCCAGACCAATTTTACATTTTATATGACTTGTCATCCATGCCGCGTGCATCTCCGGTTATCCACATTGTCATATTAAGCTGCATTTTATTTGTTAAGTAACACGTGTCTTATAATAATTATAAGATTATTTCGCAATTATATTTCGTATTTCATAGGCCAATATCAAACGTAAAATTTCAGCATAGATCACGGATAACAAGAGCACGGAACATGTTTACCCTCCGCGGACAACCATATTTTTTAGGACATATACTCTTAAAGTGAATCAGTGGATAGTCACTAATATTAGTTATAAGTATAGCACTGAGCAGTTTCAATACTATACTTATAGCTATAAATCAGTGTATATTTAGTGCTTTCAATAATATTTCACTAATTCACTTTAAAAGAATACAGTCCCTAATAGCACAGATATCCAGAGGACATCCTGAGTACGTTTTAAAGATGTCTTAATAATTTCAGAATGTTCCTAGAACGTTCTCAGAAGTTCTTATGCTGTTTGGGGTACAATCTAGGTTTGTCAGACTGGACAATTTCGAACTGCCATGACTTCGTTGAAAATCAATATTTTTAGACACTTTTTTCTAAAGATATAGAAAAGCCTCAGCTATAAAATAGTAGCGCAATAAGATAAAAAACTGCAAAAAAATTTGCGTTATTTTGAAATAATTGACAAAATATTTCTTATAAAATAAGAAAAATCAGTTTTTTTAATAAAATCGATATATTTTTTAAAATCAAGATATTGAAATAAAATCCCAAAAAGGTTTTACTAAAAGATTTTACAAAAAGATTTGAAATTACAAAATATTGTCATTGTAAAATTAATATATTTATTAACTTTTTGCAAAATACTTTGTGACACTATTTTCAAAAAGTTAATTTTTTTTTATTAAATTTGTGTTTTTACATTTTTGTCGATAAATATGCTAAAAACGGAACTTATATGAAAAATGTTTAGATGCATATAAAAACTTTAACCTCTCGATAGCTTCGTTACGATAGATTTCGCACGCATCTTCCATAGATAGAGCACACATCTTCCTACACAGATCTCGCACATTGCGAATCCGGCTAGAACTTAACACTCTTTAACAAATAATATAAAATATTTTTAATTCATTATTAACAAATAAAAAACACAAATATTTATTTTGGTGTACGCGGAGGCTTAAAGAAACTTCGATTATTTCTTCCTATACACTGAGGAAAAATGTTTGGTATTTGTAATAATAATTACATATAAGAATAATTACTATAATTTATGGTTAAGGAAACAATTTCTTTTATTAAATTCTATTATAATCTTCCGTTTGGTGATAATAACTTTACATGTATGTTACCATTCTCATATTGAAACGACCAAAAAATATGGTTGAGACAAAAAATAATTATAATTTTAGTTAAGTCAACCCCAATTTTTTTCTCTCAGTGCACCAGAAATATTTAACATACGACATTTCCTGACTTGGTATTCTTTTGCGCTTTACTAATCTACGGGAAATGGGAGGTTTCGTATAAATAATGCAATATACCGTCGTGTATTAGAGAAAAATAAAGGAAGCTTTATTCTTTACATACCATAGCAGGCGATACGAGTCGGTCGCGCGACGTCGACGCGAACGACGTCGACATGAACGCGCGTGTCACCGACGCAGAGATATAAACGAATATCGGTAGGAAGATCGGGTCAGTGGGAGTTCTCGGGGTACACGGTAAAGTCGGTAAGAAGGGGTCCTCCTCCTCGCCGCGCGCGGGGGTCGTATGATACACACACCATCTTCGTGCTCGCCGTCTCTCGTCTCTCCTCGCCTCTTCGTCTTCTTCTCTCGCTTGTCCGTCACCACCTGCGTCGTCGCCGGCTCGTTCAGGTCACGCCAAGATCGCCGCGAGTTTGTGCAGATTCGTTATGGTCGTCGCGTCACCCGGCTGCAACCTGAGAGCCTCCCTGTACGCCGCGGCGGCCTGCTTGTACTTGCCGTTCAGGTGTAGGATCGCGCCGAGGTTCGTGTGACTGCGAGCCTCGTGCGGCCTGAGGCTGGCCGCGTGTCGGTACCAGACCTCGGCCTCTTCGCGACGATCGGCCTGCCTCAGCGCCGAGGCCGCCGCGACGGACAGCTCGTAGTCGGACTGCGACAGCTCGGCCGCTCGCAGCTGCTCCTCGGCGGCTTCCACCAGTCGACCCTGCGACGTCAGGAACAGCCCTGAAAATTTTACAGCGAGACGTTACAGTCATGGTATCGATCCTGGCGCGCGTGACGTCTTTGAGCGCGCGATACATGTCGTGTGTATACATTCCCCCCAGATAGACTGATGTATATAAAATTTGGTCAGCAACTTCACTCGTCTTACATTGCGCTAAGTATGACGGTAGTGTCGCTTATAAGTGCTTCACATGACACTTACGTTTCTCACAAAGAATGACGAAATAGAAATACGCGCGAAAGGAATTACACAGGCTTACATGATTTTGATATTTCAGATTTGACAATGGTTTCCTACATACTTTCGTGCGCTGAATCCAAATCTAGATTCTCACACACACACACACACACACACACACACACACACACACACACACACACACACACACACACACACACACACACACACACACACACACACACACACACACACACACACACACACACACACACACACACACACACACACACACACACACACACACACACACACACACACACACACACACACACACACACACACACACACACACACACACACACACACACACACACACACACACACACACACACACACACACACACACACACACACACACACACACACACACACACACACACACACACACACACACACACACACACACACACACACACACACACACACACACACACACACACACACACACACACACACACACACACACACACACACACACACACACACACACACACACACACACACACACACACACACACACACACACACACACACACACACACACACACACACACACACACACACACACACACACACACACACAGAATTTGCCCATCACGTCAGGTTTCTGGGGTAAATGAGGTTAAATATGTCAAAAATGGCAGTAAACTTTATATGTTTATTTTAGAAACATTAAAATTTTTTTAAATATTTATGTCTTAGACCCTCTATTATGCAAACCTGTATTATCTGAATTTATACTCAGAATAACATGTTATATAAAATGTAATACGAAAGTCTGAGAATAACTTTTTATCTATTAGTTGCTGCGTCAATATAATAAAAAACTTTTACAGCATTGTATGATGTAAATTTGGTAATTATGCCGAATAGAACCGATTTCATCAATTTTAACGATTTTCAAATAACTTGAAGTTATGATTTTCTAAATGGCCTATAAGAACTTTTAACCATTGCTCATTATTTATTAAATAGTTGTTAACAAAAGAATTTGAAAAAATACCAATTAACGTAATGCTTGACTCAAAATTAAAGATCGCTTATCTTTAATTTTCATATGTATATTTCTTTGCAAATTAAATTATAATACTTTAACATGTTCTGTTTTGTATAATTATTGTAAATTTAATGATTAATTCATATATTTTCTCCATAAATGTGATTCTAAAATTGTAAAATTTCCACTATCAATTGTCTCACATTGTGACGATCCTGAAAGTTTATCTTACAAGCAAATGAATCGTCCTGTAGACTCGTTATTTACCTATATAATATCTATGAAATGTTTTCGGAGAGCTTCGTGAACTTTTGGGAAGTTTTGGAGAAAGCAACGTGGAGAAATTGGAGAGTGCAACTACACGGAAGGATATACCATGGATGGATACTTGTGAAAGTTTTCCAGATAATCGCAACAAGTTTTACTGAAACGCGAAAATTTGGTGTTGATCAGCATTAAGGTAGAAACGCGAAACACTCGTATCGCCTCTTTGACAAAGATATGAGAAATCAAATTATCTCATTTATTCTGGATTAAACTAAGTGAGAACTAAACGTTCAATTTAATATGCTGCATCCGCTACGATAAAAGCTGCATACCGAACTAGAGGAAAAAGGATGCAGCGGGCCGCGAGGCGGAATTGCTCAGATGGAACTCGTCGGTCCGAATTAACGCGCGCGGGGTCCCGGGATGCCGTCATGTTCCCCTGGAATTTCAATACCCGTCGATCTTACCCATCCACTCCCATCCCCCGCACCTCGATTCACCTCTGTGCCCCGTGGTAACCGTTCTTCTTTTCGATTAGCCACTGTCCACTTCCCTTCCCCAGCAAATCTACTATCATTCCGCAGGAAATATTGCAGCGGTATTTATAGCGACTCGACGAATCGGCGATCCTCTTATCTCTCCCTCCTATTAAGCGACTCTTCGAATCTTTGTTCTTTGATTCTCTCTTTCTCCCGCCCCTCCACTACTTTCTCTCTCTTTCACTATCCCTCGCGGTTCCACCTCACTCCGATCGGAGGAAACTTCGAGGACTCCTTTTCAGAACGGATTCGGGAATCGGGAATCAATTATACTGTTGTTACAATGGGTCTCTGCTACTGCGGTGAAGGAGTGGCGGGTTCTCGGGGGGTGCATTCGGCGAGCGAAAAGGCGGGGTGCTTAAGAGAGCGTATTTCATTGCTTTAATAATGAACGAGGAGAGAAAGAGACGATAGGATCCCTTATCACCGGCCGCGACGACTACAAATACAGGCATTAGATATTTAAATTACGACGCGGTCGGAAGGTGAACTGCGAGCCCCGTTTGGAGGGACAGGGGCGAGAGAGGAAGCACAATGATGAAAAGACGAAGTGGAAGGCAGTAATCGGGGAGTCTACTGTCGAATTCCGGCCGTCGGCGACGATGACGACGACAACGACGACGACAACGACGACGTTCTGCCCGTGATCGCAATTAAAGGAGCTTTCGGTCGCGGCTTACCGTAATGGTGGTGCACGCTGGGGTCGTCCGGCGCTAACCTGCGGGCCCTCAGGAACCATCTCTCCGCTTCCAGGACGCGGCTCGACTAAAGAGAGAGAAAGCAGAGGCGACTCGTGAGCGACCGCGAACTCGATAGTCCTGTCTGTCCCCCCTCCCCCCTGGCGGTCGCTATCAGTTGAGGGGCTTGTTCTATTACACATTTGACACATTTCTGAATATATTATTCCCGTCGAATTTTGCCGCACTAAATGTAAATACATTTCCAAGAATAATAACGTCAAGCATAGTACGTGTACACGTAGCGCGTTCAATACGTATCGTGGGACAATGGTATCCGGAATCTCTTTCTCGCAACAGGTTACAGTTACATTTATCCTCCGAAATTGTATATTATATTTTTGTTTGCAGTTCCAATTCAATACACCGTGTCCACTCGTGATATCGAGGAGGTCGTAGGAAAAACGATGTGTTCGATACGAGGACAAGAAAAATAGATTTATTTTTTGGTACTGAATTTTCAGAAAACAAAAAAAAACAGGAATAGAAAGAGAGAGAGAGAGAGAGAGAGAGAGAGAGAGAGAGAGAGAGAGA
>NW_022639530.1:555396-560638 GCF_010583005.1 Odontomachus brunneus | reverse complement strand
GAGAGAGAGAGAGAGAGAGAGAGAGAGAGAGAGAGAGAGAGAGAGAAATACGTCGCATGGTCTACGCGATGGAACTTTATCATTCATCGTTTCTCGCCACGGCGGAAAGATCAATATCTGACGCGAATGTAACTTTCGTTTTGAAGGGAACGCGTCAAGAGGAGGCACGGAGTGACTCCGCGCGCTCAATACGCGCGAATACGTGTGTGCCGGCATACGTGTGTTTATATCACGCGTATTGCATATCGCGCGCTCGAAGTTTCTCAAGTGGTAACGGTCAATATGTAGTCAGACTCGGGAAGTAGATCGCGATAAGATGAAACAGCGGCGGCCGCGGCAGTGACGGCTACGACGGCGACAGCGGTGGTTGCGATCTAAAAGCGACGGCTACTTACGTTCCGTGCCAAAAGTTTCCCGTAAGTGATGTGGGCCGGCACGTGGTCAGGCTGGCTGGCCAAACTTGCCTGGAACCACCTCTCCGCTTCCGCATACTGTTGCAGCCTCGACAGCGTCTCGCCCAGCAAATTGTACACGCTCTGTAAAATAAAAAAAGAGGGAAAAATACATACATATATATATATATATATATATATATATATATATATATATATATATATATATATATATATACGCGCGCGCGTCGCCTTTGGTGTCACCTGACTCTTCCACCGCCAATAAAAAAGTTCGAGAATTTCTGTGCAAGGTGTCCCCCGAGTGTATCTCGTTTCCTCTCATCTACAGATTCTTCAACCAACTCGCGGAGTCGACTTCTCCTCAGCGATTCGATTAAATGCCATCTCCTTTCACGAGTCTTTAGCTTACAACTTTAAAGATCTTTGTAATTAACAATGTAATTAGATTCCTTTTCGCGAACGAAGCTCATTTATATTTAAATGAAGGATACAGGGTTTTGTTATCCATCTTTACATGCCACCTCTGAACTTTAATTCGGAAAGACCGCCTCTAGATTTTCTTCTTTTGCCTATAATCTACGTTTTCACAAAATTAGACCGCTATCGTAGCTCTTCTGGTGAGAGAGAGAATTTAGAGAACTGTATATTTAAGTTTTACGAAATACATTTAGGACTTGATCCCTCTTCCCGCCCTTGCTTCACGCTGGTTAAATATGCAAACACCGCTTGAAGAATGTGCGAAGCGCGAACGACGCGTTCGAAAAACTCGGCGGAGACGGTAGCGCAACAACATCGTCGTGTTTACGAGAAAATCACGTGTGGATCGAAGCGCGTGGGTTCGTTAGCGTGTCGGTAGAAAATTATGCTAATAAATTCAACAACTAATAAATTTGCCGCTGAAAACTGGGGGATGAGGAAGAGAACCGAGGGGGAGGAAGGGCGAGACGGCTAATTCACAAAGCGTAATAAATTGCCACGGTGTACGCGGAAAAGTATACACTTTTTAATATGTTACGATATATAATAACAAGTTTTTAATTAGGTTCAATTTAGAAAATATGATTACGAACGGCCTAACGTTGACGTTGTTGCTATTGTTACTGCTAATTTGCCTAATGAATTGCGCTTCAGTGTAAAGGATCACATATCCGAGATTTCCACGGCCGACGATTATAAATCTGCGATATGGCATCTCGACACGTGCAATAAATAAACAAAGAAATCGAGGGTAGATAATTGATTTTGGCGAAGGGAAGCTCCCTTCGAAAAGTTTTCTGATTTTCAGAGACGGCGGCTGTTACTAATAGCCATGGTTCCTCCGAGACGGCAGGCGTATGTGTGTAATCTGTGTGCACATGTATGCTCAGCCGTTGAGGAGAATCAGAAAGGCTAACAGATACACATATACACGTGCGTGTATATATATATATATATATATATATATAATACAGATATACACATACAGATATATAATATATAGGCTGTCGTAAGGGAAAGGTATAAGGCATAGCTATTCGTCTCAAATTTGAAGTAAATATTTGTCTAGTGAGATTATTGTGAGTAATCATCATTCGTTGATTCGTTGCGATTCTTCAAACGTGGATATTTGATATCGTAATAATTAATTCTAATCTGGCGCCCGGAGGTCACTTTTGACCTCACCTCATTTTTAATTTTGTATTACCTGCAAGCTAGTAAAATGAATTAATGGAATTTTAGCTCACATGATAAAAAAATTATAGTTGATGAAAATATGATATGAGGTTTAAACGCAGTTGAACCATTTCAATTGCCTGCCATATAACAAAAAGGAAAACTCGCCATAGGGTGTTTAACTTTAGTGTGCCAAATTGAGATATCAAAGTATAAAATAAAGATGATTTTTCGTTATATTTCGCGGTTTTTCATATTAAATACAATATGTAAGAAAAGTTTTACGTAAGTAGCTTATTTATTTTCGGCTACATTATATGTCATCAGGGTTTCTGTACCATCAAATTCTAATTGTAAAAAAAAAAAATTTAATCTTTGTAATAATTTTAATAAAATTTTAAATTTAAAAAAATAAGGCATTTTCGTATATCCAAATAATTATATTTTAACAAAATGAAATATGTAATATTATTTTTTTTAAAGATTCAAGTATTAAAGAAAATTTTAGAGTGTTAACGTTTTAAATTCATTATCAGAAAGGTTTCATGTAAATTCACATTTTTATTGCGTTTCTTTTTATACTTGCAATAAATACAAATTGCAAATAAATAAAATACCTAAGCGAATATTTACGATCACTTCTGTACATATTTCTATTCTACAGATTTAAGAAAGTATATTTTCTAAAGATTTTTATTAGCAGTGTTACAGAATGTAAATAAGCGTGGCCGGAAATGATCCCAATATGTCAGATTAAGATGCTCTAAGGGCGATTTTTAAATAGCAGTTTAAACTTGAATTCAAGTTTAAACTCTTTTCTAACAATACGTTTATTTTGTTTAAACAGAGTTTAAATTGAAATCTAAGTTTAAATAATCATTGAAAAATCGGTCCCTAGACATATGTGTTAAATATCGAATTAATGAGGAAGAATTGCTGTCAGAAGAATTAGACGACGAATATCGTTTCGTTATTTATTCGTAAAGGAACCTTTGACCCGTAATCGTTTACAACATGAGAATTATTGGGTCTCATTATCGCTAAAGGAGATTTCATTAGAAAGACGTACGTGGGACGTTCACTTTTTACTTTGATCTAAAACTCCCTGTGTGTACGCACAGAGAAAGAGGAGTAACAAAGCGATCGGGAATGTCACGAGGTAGCTAACATCGAAAACCTTCTTCCCGGGTACATATGAAAAAGGGAGAGAGACCGCAGCTCTCGCGTCTCGAAGTTATAGGCTGAAACTTTTATGATTTTGTTCGAGGTGAGCCCGCGAGCCGTCGAAGGCGGCCTTTGGGGCGAAGTCTTTCACGGGCGGGGATAAGACAAATGGTAGAGCGCGAACGAGAGACGGGAAAAGAACGACCTCGAATATCCCCGACTCAGTCGTCAGACTCGATTGCTTCGTGATTCAATGGATCCCGCGGTTTTCGCCGTGGAAATGTCTGGCGGGGAATTGCCACCGTACGATTTCAAGTGTAGCGGTGATCGGTAGTGATGCGAGAAATTCGGAATGTTAATAGAAATGACATTCTTCACGCGACGCGTTTACGCTTACATTGTAATCATTAATAAGATCTGGTTCTGATATTTGAATATGTGTGCAAGGTATAATATAAACCTACAGCACCGAATACTCAATAATTCTAAATTCTCAAAAACCCAAAAATTTCAATATCCCAGGGCTCAAAAACATAAGCTCAAAAGCCGAAAATCCTAAAAAAACTCATATTCTAAACACCCGAAATCCATAAACTCAAAATCTATGCACTGAAAACCCATAAACCTATAAATCCGAAACTTAAATTAGGATTATTAATGTGTTAGCCAATTGTACTATTTTTAATATTGTACCTTGAAAACATATGCATTTGCAATTTTAATATATTTAAAGTAATATATCTCGAGAACAAAATATCACACGGGGACGAGTAAAACTGAATTTTAAAAGGAAGACTAGTACTATGCACGATGACATTATCAGAAATATACAAAAAAATTTGGAGTTTCTAGAACAAATGCATAAAGTTAGCCAAAATCGCCATTTTTACACCTTTAACCTCATTTATCTCAGAAATCTGACGTGACAGGCAAATTATGAAGTCATATTCGGATTTAGTGTACAAAATTACTTACGAAACTACTTTGTTTGGCCAAATATCTTTGTTTGTGTCTTAAAATCTTCTATTATATAGGCTTCTATTATGCTGTTTAATTCATAACTACTTAACCAATTTACGTCATTAGAAGATCTAAAAAAAATATGCTTATACATATATATACTTTTTCTTTAGGTTGACGTCATATGTACAATACAATGAACCGGAAACACGTAATTTCTGTAATACAATCCATTTTTAGTAAAAAATCGCGATTTGAAAAAATACTGTGATAATGGCCAGACGAAATGAACGGATATGTCCATTTTTGAATAAATTTATAATAAATAAGTTAAACAATACGTATATGGAAAAGTAAACTAAATTCGGGCTTCCTTATTTTGGAAAGAGTAAGTTTTATTTCATAAAATAGTACATTATAACTACACGAGTTATTTTATCACGGAACGCTGCCATGAATTGCAAAATGGTAAAGGAAATTCATTGGACAAAATAAATAATATATATAATGAGCGAAAATATGTAAATTAAGGGGGGAAATCCAATTAGAACTTTCAAAAAATCGAATTTTTTTTTTTTGCATAAAATGTTTATTTAACATTGTAAGAATATGTTCCCAACGTTTTAAATCGAAATTCGCAGCCGTTCGGAAGTTATGGCCTCCGAGCGCAACAAATCTCTTGAGCAGCGTCGAGGCTCTAATAGCACGCAGCAGGTATACTCACCCGGAGCGGGGATTTTACCTTTCAGGGCTGCGATCCAAAACGTATAGAGATGTAATTATAGTTTTACTGTAGGTTTTGGAACGCACCCCTGGTAGATGGCTTTTATTTCTATTGTTACGTTTAGTCGAAACCGTTGGGTCCGTTGGCGCTGGCATCGAGCAGAACCGGTTTTCAGTTTAGCTCCGAAGTTCGGCCTGTACAAAACGACAGTGCAAATTCGAAATGTCCTATCCGAAAGGCACACACGCCGAACCAAAACAATCGAAACCACGCAAAAGAAAGTTCCATGGTAATCAGTTTTCAAATAAAAAGAGTGAAGATGAAGGAT
>NW_022639530.1:553240-554877 GCF_010583005.1 Odontomachus brunneus | reverse complement strand
TTATAGATATCTTGTATCTTTTACTTGTCAAAACTTTAAACACGTTTTTCTCAAAACTGTACTTTTTTGCACTGCTGGAACTCTCATTTAAAAACTATTCAACCGATCGCGCTGAACTTTCGCACACAACTTCATGACATCAGTACAATGTCGGTGAACCTAAATGTTTGTGAAAATTATAATAAAAAATCACTTATTTATTGCAAAAATTGTGCAGAGAAAACGTCAAAAAATGGAAATTTATTTTCATAAGCGTTTCATATTCAAAATTTTTGACTTTTTTCAATTTTTTTAGGTTCAATTACGAATTATGGGTATAAATAATAAGAATTTTTTCGCTGCCTGTTATAGGATCAATATCACGGACGCCATTTGTCCAGCAGCTGAGCAACTCGCACGCGTACCTGCCAAATGGGATGCTTCATATGTCCGCCATTTTTAAATATTTTTGGAAAAAAAAATACGTATGGACAGTCCAAAACATATATAAATAAATGTTTAAGTTTGAAAAATATAGAAAAATTCTTTCTCCTATAAAAAAATTCTTGAAAATAGCTTATTTTTCCTCGTTCTAATTGGATTTCCCCCCTTAAAGTAAAATTTTGATGAAAGAAGGATTTCTCGTAACAAGTAATAAAATTTAATAGTTGTCGCTAAATTATCCAAATAATACGGGTCAAACGTAATAATCAAAAGTAATAATTAGAAAATAATTTAGTTATAAAAAATAAATGTATAGTTCTCACAGAGAGAGAGAAAAAAGGAGGGAGAAAGAGAGAGAGAGAGAGAGAGAGAGAGAGAGAGAGAGAGAGGGAGAGAGGAAGAGAGAGAGAGAGAGAGAGGGAGAGAGAGAGAGCCAAGATTTAGTTGCTTGAACTACACATTTAGGTCATCAAGTTAGATTCTGGATGTTAATATCAAATCTTGGTAGCAAAAAATGAAATCTTTGGTAATTATTATATAAAGCTTGTACCTGAGATAAAAATTGTTTTATGTAGTTTTTTTATTTTATCTAACAAATCTCATTGTACTATTTAAATTATTCAAGGACATCTATATTTTCTATTTTTTATATTGACATTTTTTATCACTTCATATGTAAAGTTTCTTCCGTTTTATTTACTCCTGTAACGATCCCCATCCTTTCTCAGACTCGCTTACAGGTTACTTTACCTCATGATCAAACAAAAACTGGTAAGTCCTACGAGCTATGACAATACCTTCGTACTCACGCTTATAATATTCTTATAATTTTTAAAAAAAGTGGCAATGTCATATTTATGCCATATTTACAAGAAAATATTGGAAACAACTCAACAATAGTCGATATATAACGAATAGGTGATATATACAGTGTTAATAATCACTAAATATTTCGTTAAACAGAATTGAACGATTTCACAACGCTTACTACATATACAATAGTCATCAAATACTTTGTAACAGATGTTAAGTATTTGATACCTATTATTAAAATCTTTAGTATATTTGACTGTGATAAAAAGTTCTTTGTATATCAAATCTATTATATATTTAGTTATATTATCATATTTGTATTAGTCACCGAATTTTTATTTAAATTCTGAAACTAAATACATTTATATATATATATATATATATATATATATATATATATA
>NW_022639530.1:536883-553230 GCF_010583005.1 Odontomachus brunneus | reverse complement strand
TATATATATATATATATATATATATATATATATATATATATATATATATATATATATATTGTTTTTCGCTTAATTCTTTTGGCACAATAACCTCATCTGTCATCTTATCCAGGGTCGCTTTATTTCGAAAGTCAAGTGCAACATTCACACAAATTTTTTTCATCACGCTTCGCGCAACTCAACGCGTGATTATACTTGCAACGAATGTGTCGCCGCTTTGTGATCGTATTCATCACTTTTTTCTCTCGTGGCAAAAGTGTACCTCGACTTTTGAATAGGAAACGTGACAAGTCGCGCAAGACCCAGGATGCATCATGTCAAAGAATGTACCGGCATTCGCTCGCATTGTTCCGAGTCATTATTCACTTGGACTACTTTTCAAGGATGTTGCACGTACTTGCTTAGGCGTAATGCTCACTCGAGCTCGCGGCTTACAAAGCGAGTCTCTACCGATAGCCGCGGCGTTTATGCACTCGAGAAGGTTTTCACGCCTTTCTGCACCAAGCTGAGAAATAATGATCTCGGGTCGTATCCTATTTACCATAATACCATAATAGATGTGACAATAAAGATGTATGTTTCGAAAAAGGAACATAACAGGCTATCCTTCAGCAATCGAACATTTTTTTATTTTACTGATTTATCGACGAATATTTCATCAAATTTTTCGTAACAAATAATACTTGAACGATATTACATTTTGATAATGACATATTTGAAGACAATTGAAAAACGGTGCTTTGAATCATTGACGTCAGAACTTCTATATACACTAACTAGACTGCTGACTCTGAACGATGGGATGGGAAAGACGCTGTATCATTTTGAGCATGTGCATGTGTGTATACTACGTGATCAATACACGACTACTCTAACGTGCATTATATTTCATTTACAAATATTTGTATTTCATACTTTCTTATATACTGTTTTATCATTTCATGTATGTGAGTGTACCTTGAACATTTATTGTTTGCACGTGGAAAAATAACATTCTGCTGAAAAAAGCGATTACTCAGTTTATTTTCCTTTTTGAGTAATAGTCAACAAAGAATATTTTCTTAATAAATACTATTAGTAGTAATCTAAAATATATACTCATCATAAATTAAAAAAAAAGTTTGTTATTATATGCTCAAAAAAGGAGAGTTTATTTTCAAAAATAAAATATCATGAAATTTTATCAAAGAAAGAGTTCAACTCTATGTAGTAAGCAAATCGAATTTTGCCTTAATTTAATATTTCTAGTTAAAATGATAACCAAAATTCAGAATGTAAGGTTATCATTCCGACTAAATATAAATATGATATTTCTGATAAACTTGTGATAAATTTGTGAATATATCAACTTATGAAATGCTTGAAAAAAAATAACATTTACTTAAATGTAATATGTATTTTTTATATAAATCGACGCGCGTACTATTCGTAATCAATAAAGATATTTTAAGATTTTTAATTATGCAATGTAAATACTAATGTTAACTTCATTAGTGATTGTTAATGTAATTTATACATGTATGAATAAATTCGAAGTGATATAGCGTTTTACATTCCTTCCACTTGGAACACATTGCGTGGAAACTCAGTAGTCTAGTTGGTATATAGAAGTTGCGTTCAACACAAAATAAGTCGGCAAAGAAGAAGCATTGGCATTTGTTTTTGTGATTTCAGTATTTGGAACTTTACGACAACGATTCTGCATGCTTTATGATTGTTTCTGTCGAGATTTTATATCGCGTCAAAAGATATTGATTTATCAAGAAATACTCATTGCTCTACGTAAGTTGTAGTTTTTATATCGAAAAAATACGCGGATATTATTGATGATGGAAAATAGGAAATAGAATATTCGAGAAAAATTTTCGAGATACTTATAATTTCAACTACAGCTAAACGCACTCTTATTCAATTTTGTCAATTACATATGTATATATATATAAATATATATATATATATATATATATATATATATATATACTCATACACAATATATAATGTTAATTTTTAGATAGATGAAGAGTCTTTCGTTATATTTATGAAATAAATAACAATGCATATAAATAACATCTTCGTTAAATTTAATTACAACAGAAAAATCAGCATATAAATTATTTAGCTTAAAAAATGTCGTTTATTGGGACAGATACGATGATATTAAATTAAATGCGAATATTTTATTAAGATTTCTTCTGAAATACTAAAAATATTAAAGTACATTGGTGGCGAATATTAATTGTAATCCGCAATAATTATCAATTGAACATAAGATTATCATGTTTATCAATAATATAAACATTTCACTGACGTTTGATGATTGATTCGATTCATAATTATGTTTGCTGAAAAAGAGCAGGGTAATGTCAAAAAAGAACATTTTCATCATTAAATGATAAAATAATGATAATAAATAGATTTACGCTGCATACGAAATTATATAAATTACTTCTTTTCTTTTATTTACAGTATCAACATCGTTATGATAAAAGAAACAAAGGAAAAAATCTGAACGATTCTATCGTGAGTGAAAGAAGGAATCTCCTATCATGTAAAAAGTATCGGCTGAAGTCTATCACGACGTTTGGCTGCGCTTGTTTCTTCAATTAGCAATGCGAAAATAACATAGATACGTGCTAAAAAGTTTGCCTTTTCGTCATTGTGTCTTTATGTCATTTATGTCTGCGAGTTGACTCTTTCACCATGTAAACGATGTCTCAAAGTTTTTATAATTTAAAAATATTTAAAAGTAAAATTTGCGTTTATAAGTATCTTTTAAGTTTTGCGATTTTCATTATTCTATATTGTTAAAGAAAAGGTCAAGTATCCATCTTAATTATGAAACATTAAGTACAAAGACCAACTATTTGGACTAAAATTATTATTTTTGTGTTAATATGTCAAGCTATTCATTAATTATTTTAATATCTCTGGGAATTGACTAAATTGCACAGAATGAAAATAATATTCAAGAATTGTGAATTATTTTCGTTTTAGCGTATTAAGATACCATTAATCCCTTCACAATTTGCGATGATACTATAACAGCAACAATTATGTGAAATATATATAACTGTAATTCTTTTTTTATTACTAGTATTATTATTATCCACACAAATTAGTATAAAAATACTTGAAAGAGTATAAAAATAAAAAATTGTTTTAAATAAAAAGTTAAAAAAATAAATACCAAACATATTTATCATATAAATTTTTAACGTTTTACTAATAACAGATTTTGAAATTTGTATAAAGAGTAATAGATATTTTGTTTTATATTTTACCTTTTTTTATTATCATATTATACATATTTGTATCAGTTTTGGTCAGAAAAAAAATTAATTTATATTCTTTCATGACATTTAATACAAAAAGAAGTTTCTGTATGATTGAATTAGAAAAAAGTCATTTTGAAAGAGAAGTTATGACCCAGGAAGTTACTATAGCGGCGCAGCGGGAGCCTCATATTCCTTATTAATCTACCCTTTAATACATACGAAAAGTTTTAATTCAAAGACTGTAAAAGTAGCCTAAAAATCCGGCCGGCCTGTAAGGGTTAATTACCGTAATAATGAGAGCTTTCTTCCGATCTGATATCTCTAATTTGCACATATCTCTGTAAATTAACTTGATTCGTTTCGCGCGACTGCACAGAAAGGAAATAATTATTTAAAAATGTGAATATGTGCAAATTCGAAGCTCCGAGCGTAGCACACTGTGTGACTGCAAAACTGTATTGAAAAAAGGACTTTGTAGTCGAGACGAAAATTTGCTACATTGGGCTATAATTCAGTTAAAATGGAATTAACCAAATATTTGGTAATTGCAATAAAAAATGTAATTGCTGCTGCGTATGTTTGACTTTCTCAATAATACGTGTTAATAATACTTGACACAAATAGAAACACAATAACGCCAATTAAATCGGGTGTACCAAACGTTTTAGTTCCAAATGCAAAAATAATATTTTCAATGTACGACTATCGCCTTCGCCTGCGATACATGTAGCATATATTTCGCTTAAACTCAACAGATCTAATTGCGACGGTTTCGTCCCTTTTCACTCACTGATTACGTCCGCTCTGCCAATTATGTATCGTGTCGTCTAGCGAATCCTCCAATTTGCCGTAATTAAAAAATATCCAGTTACTGCGCATTCATCGTGTAATTACTTCGGTATCTTCCCATCACTCGTGTTTACATTTGCGTCGGCACAACCGACGAGAATTTGGCAATTTTCAGCAATTGGCCGGAATGTCTGCTCCATGGCGCGGTTCGATGAATGTTTAATCAAGCCTCGTATGGCGAGAACCGACGGCACGTCAAACGTTTTGACTTTTCAAAAATAATGGAATATTTTTTTACGTTTCCGCCTCTGTCATCATGCGAACCGCATAGTCGGTCCCGCCGATGTGTACATTTCATAGTCACGCGAATTAATATTGCGACGATGAATAGTTAAGCGTACGTCCGACATTGTCCTAGCTGATATTAAACCGATCGGAAACGCGCGGCACGCATTAGCGGAACATTTAAAATCACGTTACTATTAATTCCATTTTAAATAATTACACGTCCGTGTCGTTACGCGTCCGGCATGCAATCGGCGGACGGAGTCGATTATCGATGTCAGTTTTCGGATGCATCGTGGAAACAGTCAGAGTGACACGAGCCGAATTGGCGAATAAATAATTGCGGCTTTGCCCGCGCCGATATATCGTCAGTTGTTCCGGCATTGCTGCGCGTACGGTTAATACTTTCTATTTTTTTTTTTTTTAATCGATGCCAGTTCCTGTTTGCCCCTAAAATTTCGGCTCTGGCTTCTTCAAATATTGTTTCGCAGCATTAATTAATGTGTGATGATATTGTAATTCTACAGCACAGAGCAATCTCACAGTTCTTTCTATTGCAATAAAGTAAAACACGCCAAGGGGACAGATTGAAGTTTTCGTGAAGCAATTTATAAATATATTTATCAGAAATTAACAATAGAGACGAAAGGAGAAAAATTGCGACAGTAATTCGTGAGGAAATTTAAATTCTGCAAAATTAAATCTGTCTCGCAGGGTAACTTCCACGTATGGTGATGTGATGGTTCTACAACACAAAGCAATCTCACAGTTCTTTCTATTGTTATAAAGTAGAGTACGTCAAGAGGACAAATTGAAGTTTTTGTAAAGCAATTTGTAGGTTTTTATCGAAAACTAACAATAGAGAGACGAAAGGAGAAAAATTGCGACAGCAATTCGCAGGGGAATTTACTCCTGTAAAATTAAATCTATTTCGCAACGTTACTTCCATGTATGATGACGTTATAGTCCTATAGCACAAAGCAATCTCACAGTTTTTTCTATTGTTATAAAGTAGAGCACGCCAAGAGGGCAGATTGAAGTTTTTGTGAAGCAATTTGTAGATATTCATTGAGAGAACTGATAACACAAACGGAAGGAGAAAAATTGCGAAAAGCAATTCGCGGGAGAATTTATTCCCGTAGAATGAAATCTGTTTCGCAGTGTTAATTAATGTATGATGATATTGTAATTCTATAATACAGAGCAACATCGCAGTTCTTTCGAATGTTATAAAATAGAGCACGCCAAGAGGACAGAACTTTTTGTAGAGTAATTTGTAGATATTTATTTAAAACTAACAGCAAAGATGAAAGCAGAAAAATTACGAATTCGTCGTGATTTTACTCCTGTGAAATTAAATCTGTTTTGCAATGTTACTTCATACATAATGATACATGATTATAGTATACATGATTATATCATACATGATTATAGTATAGTTCTACAGAGCAATCTCATTGTTCTTTCTAATAAAGCAGAGCACGTTAAAAGGGCAGATTGGAGTTTTTCTCTTTAAATAATTTGTAGATATTTATCAAAAATTAGCAGCAGAGACGAAAGGAGGAAAAATAGCGAAAGCAATTCGTAGGGGATTTTATTCCCGTAAAATTAAATCTTCCTCCGCCGATTCTGTAGGATTAATGCGAATGACTGTGGGAAGAATTTCCACGGTTAATCCGATCGATAATTACATCGAATCCTGCGTCGGCACGAAGTCATCGCTGCCGCTAATGCGGCACATTCCAGATTCCGCCGATTGTCTGTACAGAGAGGGTGCAGGTGGCTGAGGACGTTGGGGCGTCGCTCGGCGGTCCGTCGTCGTCGTCGTCATCTGCATACCGTCTCGCGCAACGGTACAAACAATTAGGACAGCGCAAGCCGAACGGGGCAATTAAGCTGACTGACTATGTTCGAAAGCCGGCTAAAAGGAAGGATATACGTGCGATAGGCAAGAGAACTAATCGCTGGGAATAATTGGATTAAAGCGACGCATTGCGCGCTTGGCGCTTTCGAGCGGGTCGCTGTCGCTGTCTCTGCGAGATGCACAGGTCCTTTCAGTTCGCTTTAGCCACAAATCGGAAGTAGATTGGTGGCACGATGGCGTGAGAGTTTGGAAAATTTACGATGAATCGCGCGAATATGATAATGCGACGCTAAACATCAGAGGGATGCATGAAATGAATGACTGGAATCCAAGAATGTCAATAACGATAAGAGACGATCACCACTAATACAATCACGCTATTCTTCTCATACTTTTTGGAACATATAGGTCGTACGTAAATATGTGCTGCCTTATTTTACCATATTTATAAAAACCTATATATAGGGTGTCTCACACTCTCCTCCGGGCATTTTGTGAAGACGTAGAACAGGTTGAGGTGAACATAAAAGTCCTATATCGTTTTGCGATATTCACAATAATTATCGAGATAATTGTAGAAAATTTGTGAATGATCATGCAGGATATGGTAAATGAGTTATAATAACGACGACTGCCATTTTCCAAATAATCACATTAGATTTTTAATTATTAATTAAAGAAGATTATTGCACAATTTTGCGTGATAATGCACTCATCTTCTTTAATTAATAATTAAAAATCTATGTGATTATTTGCAAAATAATAGAGGACTTTTTTGTTCAATTTGACCTAAAGTATAAGTACACAACGGCAGTCGTCGCTACTATAACTCATTTACCATATTCTGCATGATCAATTACAAGTTTTCTACAATTAATATCTCGATAATTATTGCGAATATCGCAAAACGATATAGGACTTTTATGTTCACCTCAACCTGTTCTACGTCCTCACAAAATGCCCGAAGGAGAATGTGAGACACCCTGTATAACCACGGATATATAGAAATCTCTCTGCAAACTTTCTGCAACCTTTCTGATATTTTTAAGCTTCTAAATTCAGATATAAATGTACAATATTTGAATTTTTTTTGGTCAAACTCATGTTTATTATGTACAAGATACAGATCCTTTGAGACAGATGAATATTCACTTTAACTGACAGCGTCTGACAGGTTAATTTACAATCGAAATATCAATTTCGAAATTTTTGTCGTTTTTATCATATATTGAGCAATACCCCAATTTATTCTCGCGCGTATTTTTACTGTGTAAAACATGTATAACTCTGTACAGTCAATACTACGTAAACTTTGCAGAAAAATATCAGTATTCTGTCGATAAAAATTTTCCACTCCAGTATTCCTTTAAGGCTCTTGGCTACTCGCCGCGGTCATCTCATTGCGTCCGCATGAGCGATGCATTAGTGTGTACGAACATACACGCATACAAAGAGTATTTCGCGCTCTCGCCGCACGAGGCCTCCAAAGTAAAGTCAGGATTTGCTCTTGGCTTCTACAGGCCCTTAAGCCTGATCTACAATATGCTCTTTGCTTCCTGCTTTCTTCTCTTTATCTCTTTCTGACTCAAACCTTAAGCTTTAAACCAGAAAAAGATAGAAGACAAGAAACAGAACGTAAAGAGCATATTGTAGATCAGGTTTTAAACCTAATCTACAATGTGCTTTTTGTTTCCTGTTTTTGTTCTCTGTCTTTTTCTGGCTTAAGGCTTAATATTTGAGTCAGAAAGAGAAAGAAAAGAAAGAAACACACAAAGCAAGAGAAAGAAGCAAAGAACACATTGTAAATTAAATTTTAAGCCTAATTTACAATGTGCCCTTTGTTTTCTCTTTCTTTCACTTTATCTCTTTCTGACTCAAACTTTAAGTCTTAAACTTGAGCTATAATGTGTTATTTGCTTCCTGCTTCTTTCTCTTTATCTCTTTTTGACTCAAACCTTAAGCTTTAAGCCAGAAAAAGACAGAAGACAAGAAACAGAATGCAAAGACCATATTGTAGATCAGGCTTTAAATCAGAAAAAGACGGAGAATAAGAAACAAAAAGTAAGTAAGCAAAAAGCATATTGTAGATTAAGCTTTAGATTTGAATCATCGGTCGGGACGGAATAATGATGAGAATCGACAAAAATGACAGTCCGTCACGAGCGTCAGTGATATGTAACAGAATTATTTCTGAATGATGAGTATTTCAGGATGGACGGTACTCTAGGCTTTTTTCGTCATGGAATAGTAAAAAAGTGACGCAACAAAGCAGTCACATTTTTCATTTGATTTGTCTGTCCCATTACATTTATCTTTCAGTACGGAACGAGAAATACTCCCGCGCGAAGCTCTACGCGAGAGCGTTCTGTATAACACGCGGATCGATTCAGAACATGCGCGTATATAAGTCGCGTAAATTAGCATCCGAGGCGAATTCCCGGTGTCGCGGGAACAGAAAAGTTCCCCGCGATATCAAACTTCCACGAATCTCGCATCTGTTCGGTAACTCGATAACAAACGCGCGTTTGGCGCGGAGAACTGTTCGCCGGAATAGGAATTATTCGTCACCGCGGAGGTTCTGCTCCTCTCGGAGCAGATTTGGCGCGCGGCAAGTCTTTGAGCGGAACAATCAGACGGCTGATTACGAACACCGGGCGGACGGATTAATTCTTCGTCGTAATCTCATCGTCGTCGTGGGGTTCTCGCCCGGCACAGCAGGAACTGTGTTTGGTGCTATAGTCTGCGCTAAAGACTCGCTCGCAGTTGCAGGAAGCGCAGTTCTCAACGCCCCAGTGTAGCTCGCTCTCGCGGATGCAAGAATTTAATTTCTCATTTTTGCACGAAAAGAAAACTCGGTTCGTGTAACTGAATTTCTGTTCCCCGGGGAACCGGACGAAAACTCTGCTCGGAGGAACAGGAAAATTCCTGCAGGAGGTTTTCGTTATTCAGTCAATTGTTCTCGGTTATCTCGTCTAAATTTTAATGCAGCCGAACGTTCAGACGAATGTTCGCGGTCGCGATAATAGAAAGATCGTTTCTCATCACCGAGTTTTCGTTCGGTCTCCAGAGAGCTATGCATAAATTCAGTTACACAGTCGAGTTTTCTTCCATGTGAAGGGATCATTAGGTGATAAAATCTGGGCTCAATTTAATCTGAATCGCGACATTCGTGGAAAAGGGAAGAAAATGATTTGAATCGGAAATACAGTTTCCAGATCTAATAAATTCAAGACGCGTAGGAAGATAGAGCGCGCGCAGGTGGTGCTAAGGCATATTTTATACAAGATGTTTTATAGCACGGAGGGCGCTTTTTGAAACGCCCTTTCATACAAAACGTGCGAGGATCAGCGACATGACGTAGTGGTCCGGTAACTCGATCGATTGCAGCTGGTGGGCTTTACGTAACCGATATTGGACGGATTACGGTTCGATCTCGTTTTGAGTTTTCATTCAATATGAACTTCTGCCTCATTACGCTATTGATAATTTCCCAGGGACTTCGTGGGCGGCGATGACGTTTGCTATATTTAACGCATGCAACATGCTACACGGTTTGAGATATCGAAACCCTCGATCGCATCAATGTATATTCGTTGAAGCGTGGTTGCATTGTCCTACGATCATTTAATTTACAACAGATAATGCGTCCCACACAATCATGCGCGTCGACTTTATTTAAGCCTCTGAATCCGCTATAGCGCTATAGCGTATAGATGATAAGCTAATCATCTTTTGAATCGACAATTACAAGGATTTTCGCATTAAAATATTTCGTTACATCTTGACCTTACGCCCAAAAAGATACAACCTCATCCTTAGCGGCATCCTTTGAATCTTAGGGGATTTTATTTTTGTATGTACCTCAAGAGAGGACTTTTCGAAAACCGAAAAGAAAATATTCTAAGCACGATATTTTTAAAACTAGAGGAATTTCGTCTTTCGTCTGCAGTACAAATCTTGTTTGTCGTGTCTGGCACGTAGAAGAAAGTCTTGTAATAGTTATCAAATGTATTTGGTTAGGCGTTTTAGCGCAATATGCGGTAATTAATATCAAATAGGGTAATAATCACTACAACCGTCTGATTATGAAATAATTAGTAAAACAAATTTCTCATTTAATTGAACCAATTAAATGATTTGGTAAATAATATTCCACAATTTATATTAATACAACCAAATAGTTTGTCTATTACCAAAATATTTGGTTATTGTCTATTACCAAAGTATTTGGTTATTTCGTATATTTTCTACATAGTGTGGCAAATATTACTAAATAATATGGTTCTATCTTATAAATTATTTGATAAAATGCACATAAATTGATAATAATCACCAAGTCTTAGCAACAGATGTCAAATCTTGACAACAAATATCAAACCTTACTAGAGTTATACATTAATATTTATCAAATTATTTGGTTATATTCACCTACACGTTCAGTTAAAATTTTCATTTAGTAACTATTATCCAGGCTTGATGATTATTGCTAAATCTTTTTTCAGTCGATCTTTTTATCGCGCGTAATAAGACATTCTGTTTCAAGTACATACAAACATATTCATCTCCACTTAAAAGGGAAACAATATCTAGTAAATTGTTGATTAATAGAATCCACTTCATCGGAAGAGGAATATTCTTTCAGTAAAGATTTCTGCTTAGAATATGGGATTATAAGAAATACCTTGTAATTAGAATCCTTTTTTTGGAGTTCTGATGTGTATGTGTGTGTGTATGATTTATATGAGAAAAATAATTTGCAGAAACATGAAACTTAAAAGTATCTTTTTTTACTTAGGAACTCAGTGTATACATGTCGTGACGCTATGGATATTTAAGATTTAAAACACACAAGACGTCGGAGTATAATACTGTGTAAATTATAAATATCAGGACAATCAGTCGGTAGTTTATGCTGCTTAATTTTGCAATTCCGCGAAAAATAAAGTCGACCAAGAGGGGCAGCTGTGTGCGATACGAGTTATTATCAGAAGAGAAATTATTGCTAGAAGAAGCCCGAGACATTTTTTTCTTATCTTATCCCAAGCATTGCAACGCGTCATCCGTTGCCGTATGCGGTTCACGCTAGAAGAGTCATTGTACGCGATAATCTCGACCATCCATCATTTCTTCATGCGGTTACCGCAACGTCCATGGAAACGCGCCAAGGAACCGTCTCGTGGCGTACTCGCCGAATGAACGGTCCCCGGTTAGAAAAAAAAAAGGAAGAAAAAGAGAACAGGAGGGAGAGAGGTGAGAGAAAAAAGAATCTCGGTGCCGATTCCTTCGGTGAATTTTCGGGATTACGATTAAGGGATGCGACCTCGTTTTCGAAGCGAGATTCACGGGGTCGTCGGCGCGCCGCGCTCGCAAAGCTCCATCCAACTTTCCACGGGACAACGTCACCAGCCGTGTGCGCCGGAGAAGAGAGAAAAGTGAGGAGGGAGGAAGGGGAGGCAGAGGAGAGACAGAGAGAGAGAGAGAGAGAGAGAGAGCGGCGAGAGGAGAGAACCTAGGGCTATCGTGATAAAACATCGGGAACTGGCGAAACTCCGGTGTAATCTTGCCGGCGATGTTTTACCGCGCGGCCTGGCACGTAGGGGGCCTCGGGCTGCACCTATACACACATACATACATACGCTCTATGCGCGCGTACGATACGCGTATACATGTGTACGCGTGTTTGCGCGCGCGCGCGCGCGTGTGTGTGTGGGCTGCGCGGCATCGTAAAGTCCTGGGAGATATCGCGCCGGCGATTAGACCCTCGTTTTGGGAACTAAATTTCTGCGGGTCCTAGCTCTTCGTCCTCCCTCCCCCTCCTCCCATCACGCTCCTACCCCTTCTCTCACCCCCTGGTCCCTTCGTCGTTCACCCTGCGAAGCCGGATCGCGGTTCGGCGCCAAGATCGAGCCCTTTCGACGAGCCCTTTTTGAGGCTTCCTGCGCTGTTCCACAGCGTTTCTTGCCGCGCAACCTCCTCGATTCACAGCGACTATCGCCGATCGATCGCGAGCGGTACGCGCGGACGACGTACATGATTTATGAATCTGTCATCTAGCCGTGGACCAAAAATGATACAGTGACTCGGGCGGGTTTGTCACATCGAAAAGAGCTCGCGATGTTGCTGTGTATCGTGTTCGTTTAGGCCTAGTCTACAATACGTATCATAAGCCGTAAGAATTGGTTAATTGTTGCCGATTATTCTTATAATAATCGACTGTGATTAGCCGATTATTACGGCTTACAGCTTACGACACTTATTGCAAACCAGGTCTCAGAGTTTCATTTCGATATACCGACAAAAACGTTCTGGCTAACACTACAAATCCAAGTGTGTGGTAAATATGTACGTAAAGTTACACATTCATGTGTAAAATATGGTTTTCCGTAAAAATTACACACTGTACTGCATAAGAAGATAAATTTGCACAGTTAAATGCGTAATTTAACATGTTTCGCCGTGTACAATATGATATACGGTACTAAAAGTGTGTAAAAATGTGCGAACGTGTACTTGGAAATGTAATTGGATTGTGTAAAAAGTACGCACATGAAACGACTTTATACATTTAGGTCTCCTTGCACATGAGTTTTCACGTGTAATTATGAGGAAATGTGTATTAGATTGAGGAGAAATTTCTTAACACGTTATTTGGTGAAAATTCGGTGAAAACGCTAGGGATATTTTCTTGGTTTATACATATAATATCTCATTTCTAATCTTTTTTGTAATTAAAGAACATTGAATTTTATATAGATAATTATGCAAATAATATATAAACTTATAATACGACACGTATACGAACAGAATACGATAAGTTTATTATTACTCATTATAAAAGTAAGCATTTGGAAGAGATATGTTTTATCCATAAAATTTAACATGGCTCTGGTTAATTAATGATAATTACACCACACACACACACACACACACACACACATACACATATTATACCACATCATACAAAATATAAAAGACTTTATATATTAAAAATAAAAATTACTAAGAATTTATATATATTATCCAATATTGTTATATATAAATAATTTAATAGAGAATCATTATCCAATATTGTTATATATAAATAATTTAATAGAGAATCATTGTTTTCAATTACAACCACAATAAGTGACTTATTCCTGACGTATAATAATTATACATTTAAAATGAGTAATTTAATATGTGGATACATAAAAAGAATGTATCTGAAATAACACATATAAATGTGTAAAAAGGATAACACGCGTATAAATGCGTTAGCAGAACTACACACGTAAGCGCTTGAAAGTTGCACAATCAAATTCACAGTCAAGTTTGTATTTACTTTATGCGATATAGTCAAAAGTTATTTAATTTTCAAAAAAAACGCAGGCAGCAGAAAAGTTAGTACGAACGCGCGCGGCGAATTAAAATAATTGCAGCATGGCTTCTGTTGAGCCGTCGACACAATGATGACTAGCGCGATTGTTTTCGCCGATCGAACGCCATTTTGTCGTGCACGTCTCTCGAGAAGAAATACGCCGAGACGTCAAGGACGCCGCCATGTAATTGGCGCGGCTGGCTCATAAATCGCGCGCGAATTTATTCCCGCGGATCTCTCTCCACGTCGGGGACCTCACGAGCTTCAGCTACTGCCAGCGCCGAAACACTACGGAATCCACAAGACCGCCACCCCCACGCCGCGCGCTGTTCCACGCTTTACTTCTTTCGACTTTCTTGTTTGTTCGACTACGTACTACCCGGGCCCCCCAATCCCTTCGATAGCACATGGCGCAAACTTTCGGTGACTTTCCGCTGTAGATAGGCAGGAATGGAGTTTCGCCCGGCAGGCTGGGCGCGAGTAAGTAAGTTTCCGTCGTCGTCTACGGAGAACGGCTGTCGGATGGATTTGCGACACGGCGGACCGTCTTAATCAGCCGGGCTGATCGATAAGTCGCCTCGACGACGACGACGACGACTACGACTACGACGACGCGCTTTACGGCCGAATTAAATTCCGTCAGCTGGTAACTTGTGATTTATCGCGGATGCAAATCGCCCGTCTAATTAGGCTGATTTTCGGCCGAGGTGAGAGATGCAAGTTGAGGGGGCTACGATTCTCTGGCGACTCATTTGACAGTTCAAGTCCCATTGGCGCCCGTTGACTGACTGAAGCAAAAGTGACATTTTCACTTTCATCCCTGAGAAAGAGGCTGAAGTTCACGTTGAAGTACTTCTTAACTGTTCAGTGATGCATCCGCCCTGATTGCAAAATCAGCTGGAGTCGTGATGTGAGTCTTTCTTTCCTTTGAACTTTTCACGTTTCAAAACTCCTCATCGCGAAAGCAGCTCGTAATTCTGCCCGGCCGCATGGGTCGCGAATTCCGCAAGAAAAGGAAAAACCTT
The DNA here is from genome assembly GCF_010583005.1 of Odontomachus brunneus. Lineage (NCBI taxonomy): Eukaryota > Metazoa > Arthropoda > Insecta > Hymenoptera > Formicidae > Odontomachus > Odontomachus brunneus. Next base: position 538,635 of record NW_022639530.1, on the reverse strand, counting down.
TAACGTGTCGCAACATCGCGACGGTATCGCGAACAAAGAGTGATGGCGAGGAACGCTTAATTCGCGCGAGTGGCACGAGACGGTGTTCGCTTGCAAATTCCTTTCGTGTCTTCCTTTTTCCTTCGTCTTTCTCTCCTTCTCTCTTTTTCTCTCTCTCTCTCTCTCTCTCTCTTTCTTTTGCAAAGATGCAAGCAGAAGCGCGGCGAGGAAAGGGAACAGGGAAGAACGACCAGCACAGTAACCGGGAGGATGAGGGACGGACAGAGGGAGGGAAAGAGTGAGGACGATGCACAATGGGCGTTCTTCTGGAAGATTAAAGTGCAACGGCGGCACCGCAGAGCTGTGTCGGGCAACGGCTCGCGTTAAAATTAAAATCGCGCGCAAAAACGTACGGAGAGCAAAGTGCGAGCGGCGGGTAAGCGAGACGGGCGAAGAGAGAGAGAGAGAGAGAGAGAGAGAGAGGTCGGGGGTGTTGGCTTGTAATTTAAAAGCTTCTCGCTGTTTTTCGCATGGTCCTAAGGAAGCCATTAGGATCCCGCGGGCGCGACCAGCGGAATAACCTGCGAAGTACATCGCCGGGAGCGCATCTCGATCAGAGTGTCCTCCGAGTGACTTTGGAAATATTCTCGGCGTTTATGCAGTTCGATTGTAAGTAGACTTGCCACTTCGCCGAGATATTGAGGCAATGGTAGAGTTAGAGTAGACAAAACAGCGATGAGCATCGCGTTCCATTTCTGGCGCCAGTTTCGAGTCGAAATTTTGTGATCTTACTCTTGAATACAATATTCTATTTACGCCTACTAACATCTACTTTGATACTCCGAAACCTATCGACTTACTGAGGTCTACTTTCGATTCTGTTTAACCTAAATCTGAGAGAAAAAATGTCTAAAAATAGTAAATATTTTTTATGGTGGAGGTATACTAACAATATATTTATTTAAATTTTTATTTAAAACTATTTACTTTTTTTATTATTTTTTTATTTTATTTATTATTTTTATGTTTATGTAATCTTTTTATTATAAATTTACTATTATATATATTTAAATTCTTTTATTTAGATGTATAGAATAAATAATTGTTGTTACACACATAAAAAGTTCAGGTTTTCTTACATAAAGAGAGTTCTATAGTAAACATTGCTATTTATTTTGGATTTTGTTTATTACAACCGAGTTAGATTATAACTGAGTTGAATGTTGTAATCGAAAAATAAATCCACACATTCTCCCTCAAATAATTCATTAACCTTTTATTTTATATGTATGGTACTTATTTTAGCAAACCGTGAAACATACTATTAACACATTTGCTATATTCCTAGCAAAGCTCCTGCTATGTTTCTAACAAAATTTATTGTATCCTTAGCAAGATAGATCTTGCTGACCGTCTATTCCTGGACTACTAAAAAAATAGTATAACTGGAAAGAATTTATATAAAAGAAAATTACAATACTCTCTCCCTGTAAGGATTTAAGAAAATATATATTTTTATTTGAAAAATATTTTGTATTAGTACAAAAATAAATTATATATAATATATAATAATAATAAATATGTTGTTAATATCCATCTAATAAATATTAAATATTTCTTAGATATTTTTTCTCTCAGAGAGTATATTAGTTTCGTCGAGACGTACTCTTTGGAACCTACAAGTAGCATTTTGTATGTCTATTATTTGAAGAGAGAGAGAGAGAGAGAGAGAGAGAGAGAGAGAGAGAGAGAGAGAGAGAGAGAGAGAGAGAG
>NW_022639530.1:526471-536652 GCF_010583005.1 Odontomachus brunneus | reverse complement strand
AGAGAGAGAGAGAGAGAGAGAGAGAGAGAGAGAGAGAGAGAGAGAGACGTTTCTATTTAAATTAAAAACACTTACAAAAACACCTTCAGAATATATAAGTGTTAGGAAGTTCAAGTCGAAAATAGACCTAAAATTACGACTTAGGACGTTAGAGGTGAATGAACATTGTTCAACAAGCGACATTAGGCAGGATTTACTGAGTTTTAAAGTGTGGAATTAATTATTATTTTATTATACTAATTCAATATTATCATTGTTATGGTCATCACTGTCGTAGCTGTTACTATCATTTTTATTATTATTGAAACTGACATAGAAAATTTCATAGTAAAAGTTATTATAGACTTTCGCAGCACAATAACATATCGAGATTTCGCTTTATTTTGTTATCCTTCCGTTTCATATATGCCGTTTATATTTTAAGAACTGAAGTCCATTACAAAATTTACTTGTAATATTTCTTAACAAGATGAAGCCTACCGACAGCTTGTTTCTACACTATTGAAACACGCGGTAAGATTGGAAATAATTTTGTACGAAAGAAAAGCTGTAATATTCTCTCCGTGTATGGATTATATGCTGATAATGATAACAGCGAGTCAGGGGAGGGTGGGAAGAGAGAGGATGATTATCCCAAACGACGTTGTTTTTCCTTCATTCCTCAATATAAATTTTTCGATTAATATGAGATGTCGTGTTTGCGTCCTGAAGAAATTTGCTTCGTCCAATGAAGATCGCAAGCCAAGTCGTAAACATACTCGCGGCGGCCTTCTCTTAACCGTTTCAAAATGTTACCGGCAAGTAATTGTCAGGACGGTTCCTTTATAGGTCCCTTAATTCTCGACCTGATAAGGTTAAAAAGTTTCTCTCTTCTCTACTTCTGACTCTCTCTCTTTCTCTCTCCCATATCTCTCTCTCTCTCTCTCTCTCTCTCTCTCTCTGTTATCGATCTCGGTTAATGTTACCAGGCAGTCTGAAATGAAAAGTAGCTCTGCCGTTTCGTCGAAATTACGAAGCGCTACATCCGAGATAGGAATAGTGGGAAAAGCCACCCTCGCGTAAGGGTTCAAGCATCGGAACACTGCATGATGAAGGGGGGTGGACGCGCGAATTGACGGTTATACGACTGTATAATATATTTGCAGGAGAATGCGACCTGCGCATCCGGTGAGACGGGAGGAAGGGGACAAGTAGGAGGAGGAAGGTGAAAGGAAGATGGAGTAGAGAGAGAGAGAGAGAGAGAGAGAGAGAGAGAGAGAGAGAGAGAGAGAAAGAAAGAGATACGTTAAGCGACCGCCAAGAAGCAGTGAGGGCGAAGAGACGAAAGAGGGTGGAAGCAGAAGGGGGCGCGAAATTACCTCGAGCAGCATTGTGCGCCGGTCGGAGGGCTGCAAGCACCTAATTAGCCACTCAAACACTGCCGCACAAAGCGACCCTCTGTTATTAAAACGATATGTAAAACGAGGGTGTCTCCGTGACCCCTTCTCTCTCTTTCTCTTTCCCCCCTATCCATTTTTTGTTCCTTCGGACGGCCAAGCTCGTCGATCCGGCGCGACTGCCGGCTCGCGCGGGAATTTTTCCGGGAAATTCGTCGCGCCGGACTTTTGTTAAGCCTGCCATATCGTTATCGTGACACTATTATCCCGGGCGCAAAAATATGTCACGGCGCAATGGCAGTCGTATTTAAATCACGCCCATTATTTTATATCCCAGTAAATTTTAAAATTTATATTATCTTCCCTCATGGAGAGACGTCCTCGTTCTTTTCAGAGTCAATAGAAAATCCGCTGTCCAATGTGATGACGGTAATATTTTTCTATTCATATCAATAGTAATCCTTATAATTTCACCGGAAATCGTTTCAGCAAGGTTTACCTGCGCGAGAAGATTAATTAAGTGCCAGCCATATTTCGTGCCGCAAGTCGACTCGTGAGAGAAATCTGTGTTTGTTGTACGTTATTATGTTGCAATACGTTATTATTAATGACTTTAACGTTAACGACGCTAATGTGAATAGCTGAAAGTGACACACGCAAATATAGTAGAAAGTTTCAATGAGTGATAAGGTTGTCGGATAAACTTTCAACGTCGATATGTTTAACGAAGAGAAAGAGAGATGTAAAATTCTGGCATTCAAGAGAAATAATTGTGTGATGTCAAAACAGAATGCCGTGATTGTCGCAAACATCCGCGTCGTCGTGAGATAACTTCAGTTAGCTAATCAGGTCATGCGATTTACGAATTTATCGGTGGATCCGCCGTATAAATCGTATTAATAATACAATTTTATATGGAAATAACGATCAAAGTAAAGTGAGATATTGGAACGGTCAGCCACGATCGGTTTATAACGAGGCCCGCGTTGTTATATTATGAAAATGGTTTGCACGATTAATCGTTCGGCTAATTTAACCGTTTAATTACTAATTGATTGACAAGCTCGATCGAGCAAGGCTCGATTGACCGCACGGTTTCAGCGCAAAGCCGCCTTTTAACCGCGCGACATAATATAAATACTTCAAAAATCATTATCCAAAAATTATAATGTCACTTTTAGCAGAATCCTCTTATAAATGGCTTCAAGAAGATTCTTCTAAACGGAAAATATTCTGACGCTTAAGAAAAGGAACTTTAGTTGCAAGGTACTATTTTCTGCAACCCCACATTCTAAGAGAAAACTTTTACCGAAATCTTGACGGACATCACCTCTTCTAATAAAGTGAACTACTAATAAAAAATTTACTAGATATTGTTATAACCTTTTTTCTCTCTTGAATCAAGAGAAATATGTTTATTGAAAGCCTCTTACTCAAAAAAATTTCCGTTAAAAACAAGTACTGTATATAAAAGACGAAATTCCTTCAATTTAAAAAATAATGTACTTAAAATGTTTTTCTTTTGGTTTTGGAAAAATTTAGAAAAATTGATACCATATATAAGAGGATTCTATTAAAGGTAAGATTATATTTTTTTCGCTAAATAATGATTAGACATAGCACTTTTTTGTGAGGAAACAATATATGAATTTTAAGCAAAAGAGAGGGAGAAGCGGAAAGACAAGAGAAGAGAGAAGTCGTAAATATTACGTCGCAAATAATTTTGTATATATTGATGAATATTTTATACAAATATTTTGGATATGACAAACTCTTATAAAATAATAATAATAAGGAGTATTTAATCGACGTAAGATTTATGATATTCGAAAAATAGATAGGAAAATGACGACAGGTGTACAAATTGAACACAAAATTCTTCTGCTTTGTTGCAAACAACCACGTGAATTTTTTAGTTATTGATTAAAGGAGATTAGTGAAAGATCGTGGTTCTTTGCCGATTTTCTTTAATCAAGCTCAAAATAAATATATTACTTATATACAGGTATATATATTCAATCCATAGTTAAAAGATCATGGTTATTTGCAAAATGGACTTTTTATCTGGCTTGACCTAATATATAGGTACACAATGGAAATTGTAATTATCGTAACACTCTGCACCGCATCGCGTGCGATAAGATTTACCAACCTTCTTTAATTAATTTTACGTGATTATTTGCGAAATGGTGATGAAATTTTGTGATCAGCTAGATCCAATTTGCATGTACACGAGTTTTTTTTTCCATCTACCTTTATCCCGTCTACCTTTCGCCTACTTTTAGACGAATATATCTTATCGATATATTCGTATCGATAGGAATTATTAAAAAGTGTCGGGACACCGTCTCCACGAGAATCGATGTTGAACATTCCGCTCTCTATCTCCGGACATGCGGTCGTATCGACAGGGCTAAATGGTGCGGCAAGGGGAAAAGTTCTCGGTTATTAATTTTTCGTTACGCGCGCCACGACAGTCCAGCCAGCCGGCACCGGCGATTTTCCTTCGAAACTTTCGGTCCTGCTACTTATCCCGCGGGGATGAACGCGAAGTCGCAAAGTTTGTCGGTCATAATTGATGCCTCGTAAAAGAGGCCACGGGGGAAGCAGAGGGGACTTGGAGGATTGGCTGAAACCGCCGCGTGGAAAAGTTTCGACAGGACTCCGTGCCTCCACGACGAAATCAATCGCGGTTGAATCGCTTTGGATCGTCAAGCGGCGTACAAACGGATGGAAATCCCGTGTTCGGAAATAAATAAATGACACGTGGCGCGTTTTAGTCCTCTCCATTCTCCTCTTTCCTAACTCTCTCTCTCTCGCTCCCTTTATCGCGGAAAGACGTATTTTTAGTATCGAGATCTTTCGAGTGCTTGGAGAATAAAAATACGAATTAAAAACTTAGTGACTTTCACTTGAGATATTCTTGAAATAAATATACTAAGTGTTTCTCGAATTTTTAACAAGTACGTACGTTTGAATTATCTTATTCTATATTCTTTTGCGAGTAGGCTCAATATTAAGAAATGTTTTACACACACACACACACACACACACACACACACACACACACACACACACACACACACACAGGGTGTCTCAGATCACCTTCACAATCTCTCGTGAGGACGTAGAGCGGATTGAGATGAACACAAAAGTCCCATACCGTTTTGCGATATTCTCAATAATAATCGAGAAATTAATTGTAAAAGATTAAGGAAGAACGCACGCTGAATGGTTGAAGGAGGAACGCTCGTGATCCATTAATATAGCAGGCAGATGTGTAATCTTATCCAAACAGTCGAATTATATTCTTTATGTTACTAATCAATTTAATTATCAGAAGGTTTAATAAACATTCGGATTTAACTAAATGATAATAACTATATTTAATAAAATTATAATCAATTTTCCAGCAAAATTGCAAGATATGAATATTCTAACCGCAGCAAACTAATTAACTAATATAAACTTTTCGCAAGAATTAACAATTGAACAAATGCCTAATAGGCCAAAGCCTCCTAACAACGGGCTAATCTTATACTCTTAATAATATTTCCGAACTTCCCCGAGTTCAGTCTTCTATAATCCTACGTCTTGCCGCATTGCGCCGAGGCGAGATGTAGGAGTGCAACGACATAAGTATAGGCAATGGTGCATTGTTTTTCCCATCACGCGCGCCGACATCCGTGCGCTATATTATTAGGCTCCTCCCTTAACCATTCAACGTGCGTTTTTCCTTAATCTTTTACAATTAAATTCTTGGTTATTATTGCGAATATCGCGAAACGGAATAAGACTTTTATGTTCACCTCAACCCATTCTACATTCCCACGAAATATACGGAGGAGAGTCTGGGACACTCTGTACATATAGGGTGTCCAAAATCTTTTTTGATACAATTCGTAAGGAAATAGAACGGATTAAACGGAACAGAAAAGTCAAATACTATTTTGCGAAATTCGCAATAGTTTTCGAGTAATTAATTATTTTGTCTGAGCAAATTAGTGCTCGGGCCTGCGCGCGACCGTGATACACGCGAATCACGGCTCGCTGCGCCCCTCCGCCCATAGCTATGCTGTATCTCGTAGCCATAGTTACCATAGTTACGAGACACAGCGTAGCTATGTAGCGAACCGCGATTCGCATGTATTACGGTCGCGTGCAGGCCCAAGTGCTAATTTGCTCAGACAAAATAATTAATTACTCAAAAATTATTGAGAATTTCGCAAAATAGTATTTGACTTTTCTGTTCCGTTTAATCCGTTCTACTTTCCTACGAATTGTGTCAAGAAAGGTTTTGGACACCCTGTATATATGTTTGTATATATATGTATATATGTTTACATATTACATATTATGTGTATGTATATACAATATAGGATAACATATCTGATGATAACACGTATTCATTTCATATACGTGTATATTAGGTCCAACTGAAAAAAAAATTCCTCTACTATTTTGCGAGTCGCATAAAATATTTAATCATTAAAGAAAATTGATGAATGATCGCGCATGACACTGTAAACGAGATGCTGTAGAGGCGGGGTCTGGAGCGCGCTAATCAGCGCTCCCCGTACGCCACTCCTCTTTAGTTTATCGTCGCTCGACGCTCGACGCTCGTCTAAAGCAATGTCGCACTACTCGAATGTCGAGCGATGATTAACACGGTCCGAGCCTCTACAGCACTCTCACTTGCAGCATCACGAGCGATCATTCGCCAATCTTCTTTAATTAATAACTAAAAATTTCATGTGATTGTTCGCAAAATGGTAGAAGAATTTTTTGTTCAGTTTGACCTAATCTACATATACACGAAGTGAGTATATGTTATCATCTGATATCTTATATATATTGCGCGGAAAATCCATAATAAAGAAATAGGAACGGTCGAATAATTTATATTTCCGGTTGAGAACATAATTCTCGTTTCTGTCTTTTCTATTGCATTTTTTTCTCTCTTTCTCTCTCGAACAACGCGATAAATTTAACGCGTAATTTAAGTTTGAATTTATCTCCCGTCGTCTCGTTGAGAGACCGAGTCGCTCTGCGAAGTACTTCTGCTTGTTATGCGGAATTGTAATGCGTGTATATAAGACGTGTAATATATTGACATAATGTTTCAAGAGGGGAAGGTCTCCTCGCAGCGTCTTCTCTTGACGTTCTTTCGCGCAACGTAAGATGATTTTAATTTCTCGAGTAGTACGAGAATGATAAATCGGGCGGACTTAACAGTAACGCATTACGAGCGCCGACTAATTGCTGAGCATTAATTAATGCGGTCTTAAGCGAAGCTGTAGTAATGAATTATAGTACGTCAAGACTATTTGCAACGAGGACAAAAGAGCGGTATACACCGAGCGCTCGTGTTTTTATCATTATTATTACAAGGACGACAATTCCGTTTATTTCTTCCGTTTTAAAGAGAACACTCGGCCGCGATATTGGTATGCTTAACTCTCGTCATGGAATCAATTATCTGTAGGATTTTCAATGTACATATATTGCACGATTTAACAGTGACTGCTCGCAAAATTCCTTATCCGGAAATATTCAATTGTATGACTATTTCGATATCTGCTACATAAAGTGATGATAAACACCCAAAACAAATATAATCTTATTTTTAGCAGAATTTTTTTATATATGGCTTCACAAGAGGAGAGTTTTCTTTTAAAGCCAAAAAGAAAACATTTTCACGCCTAGAGGAAAAGAACTCTAGTTGCAAAGTGCTATTTTCTGTAACCTCATATTTTATTGGAAGAGTATTCCTCTTCTAATAAAGTGGACTGTTAATGAGAAATCTACTAGATGTTATTATAACTCTTGTTCCTTCTGAATTAAGAGGAATGTTTATTTGAAACAGAATACCTTCTTACTAGAAGAAGGTTATTTCTGTTAAGAATAATTGTACTGTAAAAAGACGAAATTCCTCTAACTTTAAGAATATTGTGTTTAAAATATTTTTCTCTTGGTCTTAAAAGAATCCCCTTAAGGCAATGTATTCAGCTAATACATACACAGCTAAGGATGAGATTATCCTTTCTGGATGGAATGCAACTAATATATTTCTTATTTGCCTTAATAGACGAAGTTTAGACTAGTTCACGTATTCATTTAAGAACTAGACTTATACACTGAAAAAAAAGATAGTAATAGTTACTAAATATTTAGTAAAATAGTTTCAACTCGATCGTTTAGTAGATAAACCAAATGCTTGGTCATAATTAACAAACTGGTTAATATTGACCAAATATAGTCATATGACCAAACCATTGAGTTAAAACTATTTTACTAAATATTTAGTAAATATTACTATCTTTTTTTTCAGTGTATTGTTGATAAAAGTCGAAATTCCTCTAACTATAAGAATTTTGTGCTGAAAATATTATCTTTTTGGTTTTTTAAAGGAATCTTTTTAAAGCCTTTTTAAATATATTAGAAGAATCTGCTAAAGATGAGATTGTACTTTCTAAGTGAAATACAATTAATATGTTTCTTATTCAATTAATTGTTTTTTGTTGAATTCCTGTTCAATTAATATATTTCTAAGCCTGTTCTTTGTAGCTACACTGCTGAACTAGTGCAATAAGTTAGAGTGAGAAAACGTTTATTTGTCTCACTTCAATATATTGAACCAGTTCAGCAGTGCAGCTACAAAGAACTTTTGATTCGTCTTTAGGTGAAGAGAGAGAGAGAGAGAGAGAGAGAGAGAGAGAGGGGGGGGGAGAGAGAGAAGCCTATACTTCACGTATATTTTGTGAACTACTCGCGAAGGAAGGTAGGTATATCCCAGGCTGAGCAGGATTCGACGATAGTTTCGCGCAAGGACTCTTTTATTAAATAATGAAATATTCCATCGACTTATGACCGAGGATGCCTTGGAAGTTTCGCTATCTAATTCCCGCAGGCACTTCTCGAAGGCTGAAGTGTTCGGAAGCCCTGCCAAGGTCCCTACCGTTGGCTAAGAGCCGCTGGAAGTTCATCGAAGTACTCGGTCAGGATATTATAACTCGATGCGAGCGAGCAAGCGCGCGCGATACCGGCGAACTTTCTGAAAATCGCGGAGAGGCAATAACTCGGGATGGAAAAACGGCGGGCTCGTTTCGTTTCGACGGAAGCTCTTCCCGGTCGATGCCGCTCGCTTGAGCCACCGATATCACTCGGACGGCCAATTTAAAGTTACGATTCGCCGGCCATTTTCGTGTCCCGTGGGACGACAATGGCCCCGACGGTGCCCGGATTCGTTTGCCCGAATGCGGTTTGACGGCTATTACCGTATCGGCCGGCTATATCCGTTGATGGAGGACCTGACTTGCGAATTTTTAAGATTCGCTCTCGCCCTTGGCTCTCGAGGTGTCCTAAATGTGGCGTGTCGGGATCCGTATCGAGAATAACGGAATTGCGGATCAGGTCGAGCGACGACCTTCCGCTACTATAACTCGACTAAGTTGTGACACACGTCGACTGAAAAATAAGTAAATCGCCTATCACTAAAATCGACCGGAAATAGATCGAATCGGCTCTGATACGATAACCTCAAATTTGTCTCGGGAGACAGGGAACGCAACGAAAAATTGTTTCAAGTACAACTTAGCAACAAGTTATTTTCGACGGTCGAGGGTGTTGAAATTGCAATAGTATTTACCTCCTAAAGTGGTTCGGAGAAAAGTCCATCGCTCGAGGGAAGTGTAGCTGTGCAGTTATCGACGCGGCATTCGCGAGTAAAAAATGCCTCTTTAAAAAGAAAACGCTAAATAAAAAAGTAACAACCAACAACAGCGAGTAGCAACTTAGTAACGAGGCTCCTTTTTTAACGTATCGAACGCAGCAAGCGTTTTTTACCTTCTGAACGGGTGGAGCGAGAAATAATTTATTACCGACACGGCGGATTAATTATTCATTGAAATAACGAGATAAGAAAAAGGAAACGAAACTCATCGTTCACGTTTGCGGAATAAATCCCTTTTTTCTCGTCGGGACGGAGTCCGGATTATTGGAGTCTCGCGGAACTTTTGTGGGATATACGACTTCGGAATCACGGGACGGCACTTACGAAACACCCTGTACATGCACACACGCGAAACGGCGGTGCACTCGAAACTTTCGCGGGATAAACGACCCGCGGCGTATTTTCATAACGATTTCCTCCCGGGTCGTCTCTCTTCGACTTCGACTCCCGGAAATAGTCATTCCGGAAGTGAGAGAGCGCTGTTGGGGTACAGGAGGAGGGGAGGACGGAGGGGGGACGGAGGACTTTGCGACTTACGTCCGACAATCGAATAAAACCCCGCCGCTGCCGACGACGGGGACGAGAGCGGAATGCAAAAAGTTTTAAAGAGAGGAATTTCAATTTGTGTAATATCAGATATTTCGGATTCTCTGCCGTCCCGGCGATGAAGAGAGTGGGGAAGGGGGGAGAGAGAGACGATGAAACAGAAGGGGAAAAGAGGGGGAAGGAGGAGGAGGAGGAGGAGGAGGAGGAACGGGTTTAATCAATTAGGTGAACGCGGGGAGTGACGACGCGAATAACTGCATGGCAGGGAAAAGTTTCGCCGTGGAAACGTGCCAATGCCGGCGATTCTCCTCGGCCGTTTTATCGCAATTGCCAATCATGAGGCTCGAATGGGGAAATTATGTCGGGCGAATAAAGCGAAATATTGAGATTAACGTTCCTAATTTCGTGTTCGCGTCCGCCCACACACGGATAAAACTATTTCTCTGAAACAGAAGCACGACACTGTACTCTCTTTCTCTCTCTCTCTCTCTCTCTCTCTCTCTCTCTCTCTCTCTCTCTCTCTCTCT
>NW_022639530.1:498751-525455 GCF_010583005.1 Odontomachus brunneus | reverse complement strand
CTCTCTCTCTCTCTCTCTCTCTCTCTCTCTCTCTCTCTCTCTCTCTCTCTTTCTCTCTTTCTCATAACGGAAGAACAAAACCTACGTTTACAGAGATCCATAAATAGATGCAGCAGATTCATTTTCAACGTTAGACTGGACGAGATCATATAATTCCGTACATACAATAATTACAATGACTGAGATAGGATCAACGCAGACGATATTTTGTTTACTGCTTGCTTTTTGATATTCTCAAACGTCAGATGCCTAATGTACTGTATGAGACCTATATATGAGACCTAGAGTGCATAAATTTTTAAGATGACTAGAGCTGCACATTATATGTGCACACTGTTTCGTATTGCTGAATTAAAATCTTCATTGTAACTTTTGTTTATGGAATGTCTATGGATCGCACGCCTACTGCCTTACGTAACTTTGAATCCTTTAACGCTTTTAAAACCAAGTTATACGAATGTCTTTACGCTAGGGGTTTGTCTGACTACTTGACTCTTTATTTTTCGTACTTATATTTTTCTACCTTTTTATATTATGTTGTAACATTCTTTTTTCTCTTTATTTCTTGCATTTGTAAATTTGTGAATGGGAAACCTTAAGGGGAAACCTTCCAAGAGCGCAGAATCTCTCTCTTTCTCTCTGCCGTTCTCTCTCTCTCTCTCTCTCTCTCTCTCTCTCTCTCTTTCTCTTTCTCTCTTTCATGCGCGCGCACGCGCAAGTACTTTCCAAGGCGCATTATTTAGCAATGTGTCGCGGCGTTACGCGCGTTACCGAGATATACGTCGCTCGGCTTGAATGCGTTTTAATCGCGCGGTTAATGCCTTTCCTCCCAAATTTCCGCGGAGCGTTGCGCGCATAATTCGTCGCTGTGCGCGTCGGCACAACTCTACGCGCGCTTTGCGTTTGACACACGCATAGAATTTGCGCTTTGACGTTGCGACTGTTACGTCAGTCGCGATCGACGAACGTTGCTTTCGGTCGTCAAATCGGCCGGTAGGTAACGCCGCGGTGTCGGGAGCACGTTATAATTTCACGTCATTATATTATACGGCAATAAATCGCTCAGCGATAACAGTGGAGAGTCTCGGAAAATATCGGGAAATCCACTGGAAGAAGAGATTGTTTCAAAATATGAATGCACTTATTAACACGGAGTCATTACAGGGCGAATAATCCAATGCGCAATCTAAATGTTAATTATTGCTCGTTAAATGCACCGTGCGACTGGAATAATAGCTCGCTTTGACACTCACTCGCAAAATCATTTGTTCCTTTCGCTTTCGCCGCGCGCGCGTGTCGCGGAACAACATTATTTAGTTCGCGATGCTAAGTAGGTTATGCGCTGATGGTTAACGTTAAAAATAAAGTTCCGCATTCGTGCTGTGCTGAGAGCAAAGACACGTAGACAGTTTTGTCACGACGCGTAACGAGGTAGCGGGTGGATCATGGTGCGCGGATGGTCGGAAAAATCGTATGTCCGAGAGTTTCTCGCAGTTTCTCGGCGCGCACCTGCAGCGTCTCCTCCTCCGTGTTGTGTGTATGCGCGCGTGTTTCATACTTTCGCGCATGCACATGCATTCGCGCGCGCAGCAGCGCGTGTGTGTACCCGGAGCGGCGCGAGAACCAAGGAAGGGCGAAAAATAGTTTTCGAATAAATTGTCGCGCAGGAATTCCACGACGATGCGCCGAACAAAACGCGGTCACGCCGTTCGTAGCACATAAAGCCGGGCGGGACGAGAAAAGGAGGAGAAGAACGGGGTGAAGGAGGAGGAGGGGGGTCGGTCGGTTCCGACCGACGGGACGCCGGAGGGTACGGAGTGTCTCGTAAAAATGCAAACTTCTCTCTTCAGCGTCGAAACCGGGCGCGAGAGGAGCCGGTCGTTGCGCGATCCGATGTTGTCGCTTCGCCTGCGCCACGTCCAAAAAGTTGGACGTGGATTGTGAAAACGGAAAAGAAAGAAAAAGGCGACGGAGAGGCGCGCAGGCAGCGAGAGGGAAGTCGGACGACGGAGGTAAAGCGACCTTACGAGAGAGAAACTCGCGGGAAGTTCGCCCTGTACGCCCGCTGCAACACGGCTGGCCGGGGTTGCATCGGGGATGGCGAAGAGAGAAAGAGAGAAAGAGGGAAAGAGAGAGGGGAAAAAGAAGGAGAAAGTGAGAGAAAGGGAGCGAGTGGATCGCGCGGGGCGTTTTTCCTGATTTTTCAAGGGAAAAGCAGAACGGAAACGGAGCTGGGATAGTTACCGGGAGCATGACATCGCCTATGTACCCGGTGATTCGGAAATATCAATGCTTTCGGAGATGCCATTGTTTCCAGCTATGCTCTCTCTCTCTCTCTCTCTCTCTCTCTCTCTCTCTCTCTCTCTCTCTCTTTCTTTGATTGCGCTCCTCTATTTTCTCGTGAATCAAAGCGACGCGTCAGATATTGTTCGGTTTTCCGTATCGTCGAATTTTTGTTAATTTTTTTTTCTAATCCGCGTGCCAAGAAAAACACGACCGGAATAAGAATAAAAAGTTGAATTTGCTGGATCTGGAAATGTATTCCACGGTATTCCAGCAAAGTGGTCTCGTAGGGTTTACGCTCGGGAGAGAAAAAGAGCGAGATAAAAGTATTTTATCTCCTCCTGTTGCTATCCAAAGCGAAAGAGCAAGCCGAAGGACGTATCACCTTGCTGGCGGTGGTATGTGGGGGTGATGATTGCGTGGAGGACGCAAAATTGCTAGCCACGGGCTAGCCAGAGGCAGCAATAATCTTGGAAAGCAATTAGCAGTCGAAGGGCCGGCCGACGAAAACATGAGAAATCTGTTTCCCAGAGTTGATTACTTTCTTACGGCTGTGCCCGGTGTGTGTATCGCTCGGAGTGGTTTACCGCGTACCCCCGGTTTGTTAACCGACGAGTGCAATCGACGAGAGGCGGAACGATTCGTGGCAATCGTTTTTGCAGTTAACTGTCGCGCGTCTACCGAGCAGCGAGGAACAATTTGCACGGCGATATTTCTTGTCGGAAGGCGAAACAGTTTTTCGTTGACGGACACGTCGAGAAGGAAGGAAGGAGAGGAGGCGAGATTAACGCAAAGGAGACACGTGGAGATGGATGATGAGAACTTTGCCGCGTTCGGTGGGAGCCTCGGTTAACATTGCGGGCGGGACAACTGTTAAATTGCCGTTTGGATTCCCATAATTCCGCTTACTAACGTTCGACAAGCGCTATTTAGAACGTTGCACGAAGTTGCCGGTGCAACTAAATGTTAGCGACGCGAAGGTCGTATCGAGACGTGATCGATAGCCACGCTTTATCGACGTATATCTCATTATATCGTGTTCCTAGATATGTACAGATAGACAGAGATAGAGATAGAGATAGATATATAGGGGAAGGGGAAGAACGAGAGGGTCACGATGAGCAGGAGGAGGAGAAGCAGGAGGAGGAGGGCAGGGAAACAGAAGGCGAGAGAAACTACATAAATCGCTCGGAGCCAAACGGAGACGCGCCCTCGAAGGCACTTATTGTTAACGCGCTCGAAGTATTCATAGTTCTCTGCCCCTCCTCTCCTTCCCCGCATCGAGTTATTCCGCCTTAGTGGCGTAATGAAGAGGAAGCGGCGTACTAACCTGAGGTGGATAGTGATCCGGCAGGGCGTGCAGGGCTTCCCTGTACGCCGACAGGGCTCTTTGTAATCTACCCTGATCGGCATACAGCGCGCCTAATTGAAGGAGGGCCTGCACCCTGGCCGCTTCGTGAGCCCTTTTGTCCTTCAGACCGGTGCCGTCCAAGGATGCGCCAGCGCGCAAAACCGCAGCCGCTTCGGTGCCGCGTCCGACTGAAATCAGCGCGGCTCCCAGATTCACGTAAGCCTCTGCAAAGACAAATTGATAAGGATCGTGAGCATGGCAGTAGATTCAGAAAGAGAGATCACCGATACTCGTACGGTGAATTTGTCGAAATTTTGGTTTTACATTACAAATCCCGTCGAACTTATGCGGGTTATTATCTTACTCTATTGTTAGGAATAATTAGGGTTATTTTGTGTGGGATAATGCTTATTCTCCATGTCGAATTGTCCCTTTAAAAAGGGGAATTTTTAAAATTGCTTAATATTTTATTATCACGATAGTCTACTTGGATTTAACATATTCCAATTGGGTAATCATCTCTAACATGTTGCTAAAAAATAGCTAACAAACATAAGACATGTTTCTTTAGATTATTTTAAAAAAACTTGTCTCATCGCATTGCATTCACTAGTTTAACAATTTTTTTCAATATTAATTGAAAAAAATTGTTCCATATTAATGTATAATTGTCAATAATTATATTTAATTAGATCGTTTATAAAATGATAGACAACCGTTTAGTTTGACACGTTCTACTTGCATGCCTTGTGATCAAGAACAGTCGTATTATTAATACTCAGACATCCTAAGTAACTCCAAATTCTATATATTACTTTTTTTGTATAATTTTGCGAGAAAAATGAACATTCGAAATTTATTAATGGAATAATTCTGAAACATATCAAAATTAAAGTCCCCCCTTTCCGTTTCTTTGAAGTGGCACTTTAAAACATAAAACTGATTCTTTGCATTATGAATTTAGCTTAAGGTTTCGCATTAGTTTTCAATGTAGATAAATTTTTACTTTAACGCAAGTACAAAAGTAAGGAGGCCAGTGCCTCTCGAATGCTTCATCAAGGCATTTAGTTAAATAAAATGCCTATCTTTGTTTAATTTGAAGGAATAACAAAGATAAACACATGAACTGTTAGCTTACCAAGAAGTTGGAAACATCAGAAAAATGAAAAGAAGAGGAATTATGTTTGTGAGAATAAAAACATATTGTTTTTCTCTTTCACCTCTTTATTTATTCAATTTTCTTTATTTGATTATTTAATATTTGCTTATTTCACATGTTGTATTTGTAGCTGAACAAGTTGTATAATAAATATATTGTTGATTAAACTCAAGAATAATAATTAAATATAGATGTGAAATATAATGTGAGATATAATCGAATATTAAATAATTTTGAAATGAAAGTTCTTCTCTATTAAAACTCAATATGAAGAAAACAACAATAACTGTTTGTAAACATCAAAGTAGGGCAATAGCTTGTACAATATACTTCAAGATTCTTCATTGATCCTTCAAGTTTGATGGAATTTGCAAGATTAACCCTTTAAGTCACGAATTTTTCTGCACAACCTCTTTCTTTGTTCAATCGATATCTGGGAGTTTTCTTGGATCTAATTACAAATTTGAAGTCAGTTTTTGAAAATTCAAGATGGCGGATTCAAAATGGCCGACGATAATTTTAAAATCTCCTCAATTTCTGTGAAAATCGGTATCCAAGGGTTTTTGGCGTCGATGATCACGAATTCGAAATCACTTTTTTTAAACTCAAGCTATTCACAAATTCAATTTCACTTATTTACAGAAAAAATATAACTTATTCCAATTGTTGGTATTTTAGCTCATATGAGTTCGCTATCTTGAATTTTGGAAGTTTTTAGGTTGTATCATCATCTACGGCTCAAAAGTCATCAAACAAACCATTTTGTCCATAGGTTAATATTGCAATATTTTTGGCAAATAAATTCCTTTAAAAAAAATATCATTTTTTAAAATTAATTTGTTTATGAATAATTAAATTTGCAAAATTTAATGTTCTTTACAGATGATTCTGTTAGAACATCTAAGCTTCATAATAAATCCACATTTACCGTCTTGAAGTTTTTACAAATTAGTTTAAATTCGTAAAAACTGCTCTAAAGGTGTATCATATATGGTACACTATGACTTAAAGAGTTAATGTGGAACTAAACTTTCGAATCTGGTAATCCTAATGTCACATAGAACGCATCGTGTATTTCTTCGTCGTTTGAATTTGCAATCTCTCGCGCGTATTTTTTTTACACCGTATTTTTGAATGTAAGCTTATTGTAAGAATAAAAATTTTGTTTAATTCTGGTAGTGTTCAAATCCTTTTAATATTTCTTTCACAGAATTTAAATATATTTAAATAAACTCTCCTCTTTTAGTAAATACGATATAAAATAAAATACAATACAATAGAATAATACAATAGAAGATTGGAATAAAGTACAGAGAATATAGAGAAAAATAGAAAATAGAATAAAAAATATCAAAGTTGACGGAATAGACAAAGGAATGAGACTAGTGTTTGGTTGGATTATGGAGTTTGATTTTATGAACCGAAAAAAAATCGACGAGAGTCGAGTCTCGCCCTGGCGAAATTTTAAATGTGGCATTTCGTTTTCTCGACACCTTCATTTCTGAGTTTAATTAAAAAAGTCCTTTCGAGGGGACTAACTTTTCTGGGTCTCGGATTGGGATAGGAGCTTTGTCGCTCGAGTAAGATTGCCATGATCTCTGGAAAGCCACAAGGACGATAAGGGAGATTACGTAGTAGGAAAACTTTCAACCTGAAATAAGTGAGGACCAAGTTTTAAACAGATTTTTTCTTCAAATTTAGACATTTTTACCGCAGTTTTCTCAAAGTATTAAGTGATAAGAGCCATGTGCGGTCATGTAAAACTGTATTCCTTATTAATCTAAAATTGTTCGAGAGATAACTTCATGCCCATGACGAAGGGTTTCCTCTCGGGAAATTCTCCACTCGGAGAGGTCGATCATTACCCAATTTTATCATGGACACCCCCAGACGCGGAAACGTATGGAGGAAATGCGGTGCAAAAGGAGGAAACATGTGTGGTTCAAGGGGAGGGCGAGGGAGAGGGCCGAGCAGAAAGAAAGAGAAGAAGACGCGGACGGGAGCTTGCGCGAGGAAGCAGTAAGTAATCCGCGTCGCATTTTATTTCGAGACTTCGGCGATCGGTAAAGGAGAGGAAAAGCGGCAATGAAAAATGGCGAGCCGTAAAAGCCGGGCGTATAGGTTCGCATTTAGTCCGCGTGAAAACTTATTACGCGGTACGCTCGGATACCACCTGTTACCATTTATCTCCCGAACACGCTCGCGCGTCCTTACTTCTTCCCTCGCCGCGAGATAAATTCCGACGGATCGCGAGCGCGGCCGCATCGATTTTAACGGGCCATCAGTATGCGTCGCGCCGGAAATTATCACGCTGGCGGTCCGAGAGTGGGCGCGGCGTTCATTCTCTCCTCTCCTCGGGCGGCTTTAATTAACAAAAAACTACTGAGGCCGACCGAGGCGGAAGCCGGGACCACGTCGGAACGGGGCAATTTCCCGCCGCGTGAGCCTCGCGCTTCTCGGGGACGGTATCAGGGCGATAGTTGCGCCTCGCGCGCATTATTTTGAATAAGGGACGAGCAGGCTGCGCCGGAGTCAGGCAATCCATTTTCCTCCGCCGCGCTGCCATTGCCGCCGCCGCCACCGCCGTCGCTCCCCGGGGATACTCTATGGAATTAGAGTGCCGACCGAGCTTCCTGTATCCCCGGATCAGGATGAATGTGTACGCGACGACGAACCCCCGCAGGACGACGCGCGCACGCGCGTCGATGTCGCGCTGTTTAACCCTCGCGTTGCCGCGAGCTTTCCATTGTGTTTCAGCAGCGATGCGTTTCGCTTGGGTATCACGTGTGTTGTGTGCGCGCGCGTGTGTGTGTCTATGTTTTGCATGGACGTTGTTTTTTCCCCCTTTTTAGCGAAGCGACGGTCGCAGCGCGACGGCGAATCCGTTCTTTCAAATGCATCGCGTGTTTTTGTAATTAATACAAAAAAAGTCATGCATGAAGTTGCGAAAACATCGGAGGGAAACATTTGCTGAAAATGAAATTATTTTGGATAAATGAAATTCGCTCGGGCAGACGTACGGTTGATTGAACAAACGGAGTAATTGATGTAGTAAACATTCGGTCGATTCTGCGATTACGATTATTACTACAAATTCGGCGACAGTATTTTTGCATCGGTATGCATTTTATTCCGTCGATTCCACCGTACGAATTCAGGTCGACCGTCGATTTTAACGTGCCCGCTCGGTCCTTTTTCTCGGCATAATAATCTGCATATCACGCATGTATTTTGCCTGATATTTTGCGAAGTCTCGCCTTATACCATTAAAAGCGGCAAGACAAGTCCCGAACGAGTAGCTATGGGAACTCATGTTTCTATTCAGGAGCGCGCCACCCTCACTACACGATATTATGTGCGCAGGATAACATATCAATCCGCGCGATCGGTTTGCAGACTGATTAACTGATGCGCCTCGGTTCGAGAGTCACGGTAACATTCGAACGTTTGGGAAGCTGGGACAATCGACTCGCACGAGATAATTGCGTCGTAAAAAGCCCAAAGACCGTACTCCTCCCCTCGTGAAACGACGGTGGTCATAAAGCGGACTTACTCTCCATCTCGAGCGTCGGATTCGCCGATGTCCCCTCTCTGCCTCTCTTTTTCTCTTTCTTTCTCGTCCCCTCCCCTTGCTCACTTTGGTCCTTTCTTCTGAAGGGATATCGTAAAAAGAAGGAAAGACAGAAAAAAAAGGCGAAATAGTGCGCGGCCGCGGCGGCCTGCGTTTGGCAGTGAATTATACTGTCCGCCTTTTGCGGCCTGCTCTTTCCACATAACCGTGCCGAGTCGAAGAAGAGAGTCAGGTGGCCCGTCGACACACCGGGAAATGTGAGGGTGAGTCGTAGGTCTAGAGGGACGCTAGAGTACGGGGGTAGCGGAAAGTAGCGGGGCGGGGGAGGAAAGGTGGGTGACTCTCTCGTGGGGTCTACGGCGCAGGCGGAAGAAGGATGGGCGGACGGAAACTGCTGTTTCATCTCCGACTCCGCCAACTTGGCAAGACCGCCGCTCTGTTTGCTTCCTAATTACGAAAGAGAGAGAATAAGACGCAACGAGAAACGAAGAGGGAGAGAGAAAGAAAGGGAGAGGGGAAGAGAGAGGCAGAGAGAGAGAGAGAGAGAGAGAGAGAGGGCGCGAGCTGCAGAGAGGAAATGACGAAGGTGGGCGCGGGGCAAGGTCGGGGGTGGTTTGAAGTGAATTCAGCTCCACTGCTCTTGCGGAATTAAGATTCCATTGTGTAGCCGAGTTTTGTGTGTGCCTTGCAATTTTCTGGTTAACCTGGCCGACTCCTGGCACGCCTTGCCCTCGCGGGGAGAGACTCGTTGCATCGCGCGCTTCATGGGCGTCGCGCCGCGCCGCGTCGTTCTGACGAAGATCGATGACGCGCACCGACGCCCCCTTCGATTTATCGCCCGCGACACGCGCTGGTTTTCCGCGATAATTCGTTGCGGCGCGGGATGTTCGGTCGCGCGGATAGCGTCGTTGATCTTGCGAGACAAAAGCGAACGAGCGAGCGAGCGTGCGTGCACGCCGCGTTCGGCTGCCGACGTTATTCATAGAAGTCGCGGCTCGATTTATGCATCGTTGGAGAAAAATTAATTGCATCGGCGAATGTAAAAGCGAGGCGTTTCAATTTGGCGCGTCGCATCACGTCGTGGCGATAACTGTAAGATACAGCTAAAGAAATGATAGCTTGAGGAGTGAATTTTTAGTCAAAATACTGATCAGTACTTAAATTAATAAACACATATATAAATGTTCATATATATATATATACACAAATTCCCTTAACGAAGAAGTTGCAATAAAACTTTAACGGAATTGATCCTAATAATAATTATCATACTAGTTTTGACTGTAACTTAAATTATGTAACGTGAATTGGTTTTGTAGGCCAACCGAATTAGAAATCTAAAGCGAATGTTAAAGAACGTTGCAAGATATCCGAAACTGGAATGAAAAACAAAGCGTTGAACTTGACTAAAGCCGATAATGTTGACTAATCGCGAAACCGAAGCAGAAGAGCCCCAAACATCGCTTAGATCGCACTTTATTGGTTAACCAAAGATAACATCTTTTGTTCGTTTCCTTTATCTTACCGCGCTACATTGAAACAAAAACTTGTTTATCTCTTTAGTTTATCTCTTTAGCTTTGTTTCCTATGTTTACATTAAAGATACATTAAAGATACTGTTATCTTTGACATTATTATCATTTAATCTTCTCGTCCTTCTTCGTCTCTCTCTCTCTCTCTCTCTCTCTCCCCCTCTCTCTCTCCCTCCCTCCCTTCCTTTCTCTCACCCCCTCTCTCTCTCTCTCTCTCTCATTTAATTTATATATATTTTTTACATAGCCGATAAAAGGCCTTTCCATTTCTTTTTGTGACCCGTGACTAAATAATAGGTACAATTCAATCGATGACGGTCGTTAACGACATCGTCTCGTTGACTTCCGGTGTCTTGTCAGGATTCGCGAGATACTTATGTATTCTTCTGTGACTCTTGATATTAGCATTTATTATAAATTATGATTACAGGGCAAATATACACTCAAAAGAACATAATCTTTTTCTTAGCGAAAATCTTCTTATATATGGCTTCAAGAGATTCTTCTAAAACTACAAGGAAAGTATATTCTAATATCCCCAGAACCACCTAAAAGAACTCCAAGGTGATGGAGTATTTCTTATAGTCCCATATTCTAAAAGAAAGCTCTTATCACAAGAGCATTTCTCTTTGAACTATTAATCGGTAATTTATACTAGATATTATTCTAACTTTCTTTCCTTTTGAATCAAGAAGAATATGTTTACTTGAAGCAGAATGTCCTTATATTAGGAGAAATTTCTATTAAAGACAAAACTAATATTGTAGTTAAAAGAAAAATTCCTCTAACTTTAAGAATATTGCATTTAGAATATTTTAATCTTTTGGTTTTAAAAGAATCCTCTTCGTTCATATAAGATTTCTGGTTAAAATAAGATTATTTTTCTAGATGTGTGACATCACGTTATTGACAAGTATTTCAAAGAGCTTCCAAGAACTCATAAAAATGTTCTCTATCATTTTACAAATTCTACGATAATTATTGAGATATTATTTTAAAAAATATCAATGAATGACTGCAAAAAAAACTGTAAAAACAATAGCTCGGAAAGGAAGAAAAGAGGAAAAGAGTTAGGGACACACAACGTAGCAACAATCATAGAATTTTTTTAGCAGACTATGATTCCAGCACTTGACGTACCACACCGTGTACGTGTTTCCGAAAATGTGTAGAATCGCCTTGTTCCTCGGCGACAAAGTAGAGAGGCAAACTTTCACGGGAGTGACTCGGCCGAGTCCTGTTAGTTATTAAACGCGGCCGTTAAGTGCTGGCTGGCGGTGCAAGCTGTTGACCGTTGAAACGTTAGTTTCAAGATTACGGGACAATTTAGCGCGCGGTATGGCGATGTAATTTCACACGCATCCGACTGTGACTCATTGCCGGAAATGCTCGTTGCAGTTGCGCGTGAAGGAGGAAGGGAGAAAGAGAAGAAGGCGGAGGACAGTGAGAATGAGTGGGACGCGAGACAGAGAGCCACGCGCGCGTACGAGAAAATATACCTCTCATTAGCGCATATATTAGGCACCGTTCCTTTTGCGGCACGTACATGTTTTCACGTTCGTTTGCGACCGCCTTTCCGGACCGGAACTCCCTGTGTGAGCTGAACGGAAAATTAAATTGCGATGGGCCAATGACTGTTACTACCTAAACTCTTCTTACCGTTCCGAAACCTCTCCGCGTCCCGGTCTAACCGCGTACGGTGGCTTATCTACTTGCGCGTCCGCAAAACCTCGTCTTTACCTACTAGAAATGTTGCGGGATAATCCCGTAACATTAAACTCGCTGGAATGCGGCAGAGTTGTGGATCGTCGAAATAGTTACATATCATCTCCTGAAAGTACTTAACATATTCAAGGCCAAGTGAGAAAACGTTCTGTTGATATTCAATGAATAACAGGGACCAACTGAACAACTGAGCCAGTTCACTAAATTTGTTCAGGTAGAATTTCACTGAAAACGAGTGAAAAGTGGCAATATTTTCACTAGAAGTAATAGTGAAAATACTGCCACTCGAAATCGCAAGAGTGAATGTTTCACCTCAAGTTCAGAATGGATTCTGACTTCTTCAGAATGGATTTTGATATAAGCGAATGATTCGATTACTGTAAGTATATCCCTATGACGATGGAACACATTAGATATTCAGTTTTGAGTGAAAATATCCACTTGACGATTCAGAGTGCAGAATTCATTCTGTATGAGTAAAAAATCACTCGAATCTAAGTGACTCTATGCTTGCTCTACATTCTGAGTGAAATTTCACTCCAAGAGATTTAAAGAGAACAAGAGCTTAAAGAGAACACGGCTGTTATAGCACATCCAAAAAGATATAATCTCATCCTTAGCAGAATCCTCTTGTATATCCTCAAGAGGATTCTTATAAAACCAAAAGGAAAATATTCTAAGCACAACATTATTTTTCTGCATTAGAAGAGGAATATACACTTCCGTAGAAGTTTTCGCTTAGAATATAGGATTGCAGGAAATAGCACCTTGCAACTCTCGAGTAGTCAATCTTTTTCTAATTGCACAAATAGTTTGGTAATATTTCACTATGTACGTCGTACAAGTTCCATGAAATTCTCGCAAAACTAGTATCATGACACAACTATTTTAAATTTAGGATCTTTTTGAGGTATTAGAATATTTTGTTTTTTAGGTAGTTTTAGGAAAATTTTCTTGAGGCCATATATAAGAAAATTTCGCTAAGGATAAAATAATAAATTTTTTGTATGTATAATAATTAGTATAGAATTATTATCAACAGAATCTTTGTCTATTTATCTTGAAAATATGTTGAGTACTTTTAGAGAAGAAACATGCAACTATTTCAGCGACTGTTAACTCCGTTACGTCCCTGCAAGTCTAAATGTTACGGGATTACCTTCCAACATCTCTAATAGATAAGGAACGCGCAAGTAAATAAGCCACATTTAAATGTAATTATCTAACACGGACGAAACCAAAATGCAATAAAGAGTATGGCGCACGTGCAGTCCTTCCGGAGCCAATTCTGTGAAATCAACTCGGGACGAACCGCAGAATCCGTCCCTCCACGAAGACTTTACTTATGTCAATCCGGGTCACGTAGCAGAAATATTTGTGAAGCTCAAATATTCCGGAAAAGTCCGACTCCAAATAACCGATTAAAACCGATGTATTTGCTCGTCTTGACTGTATTAAAATCAATGAAACGTTCCACGTTTGTCCTATATCTTGGCATATCATGCCATTCGCCAGGTGTCCGAGCGACGATCGATATAGTACGGCTGATATACTATCGATCAATTAGTGCGTTCCGAATCGTACGCGTGACCATCGTGCTGAAACAGCCTATTAGACGAATGGACCATTCGGCGCTGATCCGCACGGGATTGCCAGAGGAGCCCGCACTGGCCGGTTTTCTTTCCGCCTCACCCATTCCCGTAAATCGATCGTAACCGTCGGGCTTTTAAAACACGCCCGGTCCGAGTAATTAGTGGCTCGATCGGCCGCCAATTTGTGGATAGGGCTGCCGCAGGCCGCACTCGCACCTTGCCGTACTTATCCCCAGGCTGATGCGAGCGCGCGTGCGTATTTGTGTGTACGTATGCACGTGTGTGCAAGCACGTGTACGAGAGTACGAGGAACGCAGGTGCGGTGCGGTGCGGTGCGGTGCGGTGCAGTACGGTGCGGTGCGTGCAGCAATATGTATATATGCGTGCGTGCGAGGGAGAGGGCGACCTTTATCGACCGGCGATGCTAAAGAGCCTGGAGTGTGTGGGTGAGCGCGTGCACGACTGGTCGATCGTGGGTGCGTGTGCACGCATTCACCCAGGTGTCCGGGATATGCGTGTCGCGCTCTCTGAACTGCCGGAGCACGCTGGAAGCTGGACTAAGAAAAATGGCGATAATTTCGGCGTCGCTGATTGCCTCGCGAATAAGTGCTATTGGAAGAGAGTTGTGTCATAATAAATTTCGCGAAAATTTGATGAAACTTATATTACGTACACAAGTGAGATATTACTTAACTCGTACAATTAGAGAAAGACTGACCATTCGAGAGTTGTGACATTTATAACTAAAGTCGACGTTTTTCCTACGTGTTGTTTGTGGCTAGCGTGCCATTTTTAATTCCTTTTTTTGATATCTACTAAACTATGTAAGCATGTAAGATTTTGAGAAACTATTATTGCAGATTAATATATAGACAATTATACACAAGTTTCAGAATTATTGATCACTTTGTTTTCAAGATGTAATAATGCAAAGTTTATAATTTATAGTAATGATTGAAAAATACACGTATCTATACACATATCTAAATACATATCTATTATCTGTACATTTCTATTAGATAAAGTGTTGCATGAATAAAGCACCCGTCAGAAAAGTAAAGAATAATAAAGGAACAAGAAAACGTCTGAATTAAAATCAGTATAAAGAAGGGAGCTTATAGGAGCCAAGCATAAATGATAGAGGTTGCGCTTTTAAACAATTATATTTACCTATATTTACATAAATTGGTATCAAATATTTGTATGTTAATATTACATCAGTGCAATTGAATCGATATAATATTAGCATACAAACATTTGACACGACTTATGTAAATATAGATAAATTTGATTGTTTAAAGCGCTACATTATTTGTGTTTAGCTCCTACAGGCTCTCTCTTTTTTATATTAATTTTAGAAAATAATAGTTTCCTTGTAATATTGTATTTATTTATCTTAATTTTGTTTCAAATTAATAATAGTAAAATAAATGTACGTAATTTTGTTTAATAAAGAGAGGTAGATCAATGAGTGACCCGTTGATGCACCACTGAAAATGGGGCTACAATTACTTTAAGGGCGCATCTTTCAGGTTTTTAAAAGCTGCGTTTTCGACTACTTTGTGTGCGTGCGTGCGTGTTAGTTTTGAAATCTTTATCTTCGAACAATTCCTCCCTCCCGACATCGCACAATGTCGTTTGGACGAAACTGCATTGTGACGCTGCTTTAATCCAATCCGTGAGTTTTGAGTCGCCCCACGCGGCCGCAGTGCGCGATATTAATTAAGTAAATGATTAAATTCGGATGAAACAATTAATTTGCGTATTTAATGTAGATTATCGGGACACACGGTACGTCTAGATGGAAACGGCACGGTCGTCGCCCATCCGGCTTTCCTGAAAATGTAATTACAATTCGCCGATTAGCGAGACGGAAAAATATGTAATTTCTGACAATTGCCATGCAGTGCCGACACTGGCATCAAATATGAAAATTAATTAATACGCTCGAATTCGATAGTTTATTCGATTCGCGTTACACACTGATGAAACCACCGTACACACGTCCCACTTACCCAACGCGCCGCCTGCTACTTGCGCTAAAGCAATCACAAAACCAATAACACGCACGTGGAAAACATTCGAAACGCGTACGAGTTCACCGTGCCAACTGTATTTATATGTAGTGCGATTATTGTAAGCTCGTCCGATTGAAACATTAGTCGGATCAAACGCTCGCTAAAAGCACTTTTGCTGAGCATCTGCGCCCATTTTTTACATGGATCTCTGTATGCACTTTTTGTGTTATCATGATTGCAAAATGCAAGGATGTTTTCTCCATTCTATTTGTCAGAATGAAAGCTAGCAATGAAAAATCCGTTTTATACATAGAAAGAATATTATATATATTGGAATATTATACATGCTGATGTATTAATGAGGGACAATCTCAACAGAATGACTATAAATTAAATAATAGAGTGTATATCCCACAAATATATAAATAAAGTAAAAATGGTAGTGATTCGATAATGTTTCTTAAGGGGATGCTGGAAACTTTATCGACAGAATACTGACATTTTTCTGCAAAGTTTACATCGTATTGGTTATACAGAGTTACAAATGCTTTTACGCAATAAAAATATGTGTAAAAATAAATAGGAGCATTATTCAATATGTTGTCACTAAATGCGAATGGATAGTGCAAAATATAAGTAAAATTATAATTTCAAACGCGTTTCTACGAATTGGGGTTACTCAACGGAACAAGTGACTAATGAAGTGTAATTTCCTCAAAGGATTGATTGGGACTTTTTGGATCTCAAGTTGCGCACTATATAGCTAATTGCATGTGTATCGTCTGGAAATGGCTGCATTCGTAAAGCGGTTTGGCTGTATCTCGCATAACTACGTCCAATTAACACGGCCTGATCGAATGTACATGCTATTGTGATTACCCGCTCGTGTGATCTTCGCGAGAACGTTTCGAATGGAGAAGACACGACAAATAGATATATACATATATACAGCGTATATATAGATATCTATCCATACATACACACACACAAAGTCTCCGTATACAGTCTTTGAGTGATCGCGCCAAGGACGGGGAAGGAATGAGGGCGCGGCTGCGAAAGGGGGTAAAGGCCTTTACGCGAATTGCCGTATTCAAGGGAATCAATCGTGTTAAGTGCTCATACACCGATCCAGCTAATTTCTCGCGATTCGAGCCTTGAGACGACACTTAACCAGTACCCTGTTGCGAGAGAGCCGGTAATCTCGGTTTTCCCGCTCCGCCATGGCACTAACAGGATCGTGTTTCTGCCATAAATGATCGTAGACAATTATAATCATAGCGTAGATGCGTCCTATCTCCCATATTGTTCTAGAACTTGCAAATTTTAGGATCTTTATTCTGTGGAGTTGCTTTGGCCACTTCGGCTCTTCTTTCTTTCTAAGGAATTTTAAATATGTATGATGTTGTATATATGTATGTATGTATTGTTATATGTAGAAAAGTAAGTTAACTTTTCGCGTATACACAATAATTTCTTGGAATATACAATACAATATTTGGATTTGTCAGACCAGAGCAACTTTGAATTATAATTTGTTGGAAATCGATTTTTGGACAGGTTTTCTCCCAGAAATATAGAAAAAACCTCAGTTATATATATAACTACAGATCTGCGTTGAGATTTCCCCGGACTTTTTACGAAAGTTGGTGGGCGACCCAAATTTGTTCGAGTCTCACAAACCAAACATTGTACACGAAGAGTTAAACAATATTAACATAAAATAAATATTTGAATTTTCCAAGTAGGAATTTACTACTGGCATAAAAGTGACCCAGTACCGATTTATGGTAAACGTTACTGGCATAGTACCAGATACCAATACGGGTTTACTATTGGTGTGATATTGAGATGATAGAAAAGGGCCAATATAGGAAAACAGTAATGTCACAATACCGAAAATCAGTACTGTAAAAAAAGTATTGATTCCTAGCCCTGGGGAAGTTACCTATTCCCAGTACTGGGCCAGTATCGATTCCTAGTAATTTTTATTATTTGCACAATTGTTAATATCACAACTATATAGTATGAAAAGAAAGATTAGACCATGGCCGGGCTGCTATTCTCGTACCTATACAGGTCTATTTTTAATAGTCAAATGAGGAAAAAATCTTCGGGGCGACGATTAGAATCGAACTCGAGTGTTTCACTTGTCAGGCAAGCGTTCTTACCACTAAACTAGGTTTGCGTTAGTAACCTCTTCCGTTTTCCCATAAAGGACATTGGTATCGTCCGTTTTTCGGTACCGGCACAATACTGGCCAATATCCTTTATTGACAGATATACGATTCTTATTTAGGTATCCAGTACTGATTCTACGAACAGGGCCAATAAATAATACAGCCAATAATACAGCTTTTTAAATACTGGATCAGTACCGAAAACGACAAACACTTTTCAGTAACACCCCAGTATACGTACGGTATGACTATCCAGTACTTAATCTTAGTACGGAGTCAGTACCAAAACCGGACATCCGCTTTTCGGTATCGACCCAGTATCGGGCCATTTTTCCTTATTGGCGAAATGTATACGATTTCTACTTGGGTTACTATAAGACACATACATAATGTAATAGAATCGAAACTTGATATAACGCAGACATTCGTGATTTCGATCGTAATGTGCATATATCCATAAATATAAATAAAACCATTAATTTAGTCGGGGGGTTACGTTATTTTGGGTTCGACACGTTCTCTGGAACTGCCATCGTTTTTAACAGATGTCGTCGTTTTGTAGCACGTAACACGAGATACCGCGATTTTGTCACACGAAAATGACGTTTCTGTGCCGTTGCACAGTGGGTTGAATTTGTTGATAATAATACGAAACATGGCTGCAACGTCAAAAGGCCAAAGCGATATATCAAATATAAACGAATCTATATATATCGTACAGAGAAGACGAACAGAATTCACATAAGAATAGGCCGTACGTCGCACAACGGAGGTAAACCAAGAAAAAAAAAATAAGTTGACTTTGATATTAAAGCTGAAGCTAGACATAAGTGTAATTCTCTGTCAATTAAGATTGACATATCAAAGTTAGATAAATAGACGTGAGTGGTACCGCGAGACTGTCGCGCTGCTTGCTTGTTATTTCGAAATCCGACGAAACGGTTTTCGCGAAAATCAGATATCGTGACGCTCGGTAAAGCCGCTTTCGTGTCGACGGCAAGAATCCTACGTCTAATGGAAATCCAGAAACCGCCTGCGAAGTGAGTGATTGCGCTCCGAATGCTACTTTGCCGCATGTATCCGTTGAAATTAGCCGAGATTTATAGACGGAGGCGTCCCGCCGGAGGCTTTTCTAATAATACACCGACCAAAATTGCGGCCATCCGGTTAACCTACTTACTACGTATTTTCGATGCGCCCGTTCATATATATCGTTTGTAATGAGTCGTTACGTTTCGCTGGTGCCCGTCGATTCGAAGACGCGAACAACGGATACGGTAACTGTTCTACCTTAAGGCGATCCGCTTATTTGCGAATCCGACGACCGATAGATTACAGACAGAGGCATTGTACAAGCTTTCTAATAATAACGCGCAGTTTATGACCGATCTGCTCGCGAAATACGAGTGTTCCGACACGATTCTTATCGATTATCGGCCACATCAAGCCACGTTGTTCTTTCGACGATCAATGACCTATTGCAGACGCGAAAGAAGAGATACGTCGGGGTGCAAGCCACAAATTATTTTTACCTGGTACCTTTACCTAAAACCAATTTTAGTAACACAGAGAAAAATATCGCTTTGCTGCTAAGAAAAACAATTACTCGATTTGCTTTCCTTCTTTTAATCTAGTATAAATTGAATTTCGTCGGTGCCTAGTCGGTGCCACGGGATAATAAATTTGTGTCTAATATCACTGCTAACCAACAATGTAACGCTCACTTCTCCTAGTGGCTAGATAAATAAGTCAGCTGACGAGTAAACAAATGAAATTATAATTAGGAGATGAAAAATCATAAGTAATTTCTAGCCAATGATGTAACGCTCAATTTGTTTTTATGAGATTTTTTAATTTATTAACGTAACCTCAATATTGGTTTGCTTTTTGGTTAGTTTTTTTTAATACTAGTGGTAATATAGTAGCTAGACTATGTATTTTAGAATAAACAGCGCCATCTACTGCATTATATTTGATATATAATGGCTAGACAACGGCTAGACCACAAACCCAATTATATATTTCAGTGATTAATCAACCAATAATGCATTAGTAATGAGCTAGAAAATTTAATGTACCCTGTACTAGCTTTTCATTCAGACCAGTTAGTTACATTTCCACTTGGATAAGTTATCTTCGGAATGGAAAATTATCTTTAACAAAGAGTATTTTCTTGATAATAGTTTCAAGATGTACTTATTACAAAAATTTGAGAAAAACTCATTATGATGTACTCAAAAAAAAATAATTAATGCTCGTTACGAAAGAGAAAATATTGTAAAATTTACTGAAGAAAAGTTAGTTTGAGTCTGTTTAGTAAGTGAAAATAAAATAATTCTTCTTTATTTTAAAGTTTTTGATTGAAATGCTAAACCTACTGAGATTAAAAATATTTGTATTTTAAATAAATTTGATAAATAAACTTAATAATGAGCTTATAATAGATTTACGGATATATGGAATTATAAAATACTTGAAACACAAGTACTATTTACTCGAATACAGTATGTAATCTTTTATGTATATATATAGACATATAATATAATTTACATTTATATGATTATTATAAAATCGATTTAATAATTCGCGATATTGTATCTATTAGTGTTACATGTACATGTAATATAGTTATTATATAGGTTATAGTTATTATATAAACTATATGATATCTGTATGAGTGTCATCAAATCGATTTTACGTTTTTTAAGCAAACGTAGAATTAATGTATATAGTTCAAGGAACTATTTTGTAGTTATTGCAATTAAAACTGAATGGTTACGAGAACTACATACTTACTATATTAGTTATTAACATAGGTAATTAAATATTAACGTTCTCTATTCTCTGTTAGAGAAATAGAAAAATTTTTGTTTCACTTTGTCTATTTTTATAGATCGCCTCGGTTTCTTTAGACACTTTTTGTTTCTCGACATTTTCCCCGGTTTATAATATTTTGCTGAAAATGTAACGCTTCGTTACAAAGAAAGTATGTGACGCGCGAGAATACTAGAACAATTAGCGAGCAATGTAAACTTATCCCATCCCATCAACATATAGTCATAATAGTCGTTACCTGTTAATGGCGCCGATCATACAATCAAAACATTCGAGATCTTTAAGGCGATTATATTTATATTTGTGATTTATCGCGAATTTTTCCAAATATTTCCATACAATTTGATCCGACAAACGGCACACATACTATGGGCTATGTGTGTGTCGGTACGTTATCTATCGTTTATCTCTACACAATCAAAACATCCGGGACCTTCAAGTCAAATTTGCTTTTGTGTCTCACGGACTTTTTCGGATGTTTCCATTCAGTTCCGAGCTGACAACCGACACGTATACCACGGACTATGTGTATCAGTGCGTTATCTATCACTCTTTCTTGATGATTAAACTATTTCGTCGGTATTTTAAGATACTTAATTAGTCTCTCGTCGGCATCGCGTTATTTAACACGTGTATTTTCGATCGAATCGTGTCTAAGCAAGTGTTAGTGTCAAGTGTAAGTGTTACGACAGAGCAGTCAGAATGCTGAGTCGAGAAGCTGGAGAAAGATGGAGGGCGCAGAACGTCAGGACACTAACAGCGATACATCATATAATTTCAAGGTACGTCAAATAAGTTATTATATAAGAAATTTCCGTTCTTAACAGACGTTTGATTAGTTTATCGAGAATATAGAAATATCTAAGTCGAAATTTAGACCTGTATTCCTAGTGTGCCATTATTTAACAAGTAATAACAGCTTCATGAATCATTCGCCGAACTGTACTTATATTTATTACACTATTTCATACAAAAAAATATTGATCCAGACAGCCGAATAGTAATACAGGAATACAAATCTATAATATCGAGCACTTAAACAAAGATTTAAAATAATTCACAACTATGAATAATGGCCTTCGAATATAATGTAAATCTTACAAGTGTTGGATTTTACGTCTAATAATACTTTTCTAGTTAAGAGTCCGATCTTGTATATCAGCCAAAGCCTCTTTTTGCTTCTGTTTAATCTTTATTATTGTATTGTAACTAAAGTCGAATCGCTATTGATAAACAGCATTATTGGACATGCAACTGTTATTTTTGCCTTTTTAGCTCCATTTCAGCTCTTTTAAGAGCTACAAATCTCATCTAAACTTCTATAAAAAAAAGGAAAATAGCAAAAATATAAAAAAAGAATAAAGGAAGAAAAAATGAATAGAAATATTAGGAAGAGATGAGAGATTAAGAGTTATTTTTTTTACCCATATATCAATCCATATTTATCCACACATTAAATAATTTGATATCCTCTCATCTACACCGAGAGAAAAAATTTAAAGAATAATTAATATTCTTTGGTGAGTATTAATAACATAACGTATATGGTTTACGTATATGATTTATATATATAATAATGTGTACAGTAGAAATAATTAATGTATATAGTTTATAACTATTTATATATAATTTATGTAATTTATTCTATACTCTATATATGTACATTATAATATAGAGTATATGTACAAAATTCATATATAGTTGTTATCATCAAATTTTTCTCTGATTATGAGTGGCCTGCAGTCTAAGAGTAAAATTTTATTAAGATAATCACGTGAATATTAAACAATTAATTAGTTAAATTAATTAAAGATAAAAATAGTATAATTTAATAAAAATATAAATTTAGTTAAAATAGTTAAAAATAAAAAGAAAAATTGTCGAATATTAAATAATTTTTTAAGTAATATTTCTTTCAGTTTCCTTAACATGAAGAAAACGGCAGTAAATAACCTGTGTGCCATCAAGGTAAACTTAAATAGTTTGTATTTCTGAAGATTCTTCATTGACTCTTGAAATTCAATAGAATTTGCAGCGTCAATGTAGAATCCAAATTTCGACTTGGATAAGCGACTCTCAGCAGATAAAGTCTCCATGAAGAAAATAGCAATAAGATTAGATTTGTAGCATTAATAGCACAATATAGTCTATATAAATAAACACTATATTTCGAGATTCTTCACTGACCTAAGTTTAACGATATTTACAGGCTTATAAGGTAGGATTTAAATTTTTACTTGGAAATCTTTATTATATTAAATCTCAGGCTAAAGAGAAATGCAAAGTTATAAAAAATGCTTGAATTTACTTTAAAGATTAATTATTTCCTCAGAAATAAAAGCGACGCAGGAAATTTCAGATTGTGATAATTATCATTTATCGGATCGTGAATACGATTATGTTATAAAGTATGACTCGGCAGAGTAGACGAAGAATAGCATAGACACTCTAACTTCTTAGCATCGTTTTTATTCGGAAATCATTTTTGTAGAAAAACGCACAAAAAACATTTTTTCCAAAATTTGAATTGTTGTGCAGAATGAGATATTTTGGCTAATTTGTACAATCTAGTTTCTTCATTCAATTCATATTAAACAAAAATTCGATTGCTCATCAATTTATTAGGAATTCAGCATAATATACGGTTACTTTAATTTGTGCAATCAAATTTAGGAAAATTGTATGCTGTATTTGCTTGTCAAGCAGGCAAGATGAGCTATTTCCACTACGTGGAGCAATTATAATTCGCTGTTTGATTTTACAGTTTGAAATGTGGCGTATGATTATCATAATTTAAAACCATTATCATTATCTCGTATAAACACGACTAGGAAATGCAACGTAAAGCGTAATAATACAAATATATGTTACAACCAATAACTAACATTAATTTGAGCGATCATTATTTCGCGGTTTGTATGACTTCGCAAACCGTTGAGATCACATGGATTCGCGCAATTTATTTTGCCGTGAAATTGTTAAACCTGATTAATCAATCAGTTAAGATTCACCATTGTTCAATTAACATCATCGAAATCGATTAGCGACGGTTAATCAATCATAGCAATTGTGCTGCGCCGCTGCCGATACCGGTACAATCGGCTACGACGGTTATGGCCGGGAAAGCTGATCCATTATCCGGTTAACATCCGCCGTTGTTAAATTAAAATCAACCTCGGACGTTCCTTGCGAATCCAACCTAGCCACGGCGAATGTATCATTTAACATTGCGGGAAAGTGCTTTGCGCGTCCGAGGGTTAATTGTGAAAGTAAAGCAGAGACGTCTAACTACACCTCTGCCTTCTGTCTACGCAGTCTTTGCTCTCGTGATTCTCTCGCAGTTCGGGGAACTTGCTTTAATTGAGTCACCTCGCGTTTCGCAACGAACGTTTTGCACACGTGTTGTAGACAAGCGGACATTTCCGGAAGTTTCCCTTCGCGAGGAGTCTTTCACACGTGGGGTACTCGCTCGTGGCAACTCCATTAACACGGAGAATCTCTATGTCTCTCTCTTTCTCTCTCTCTGGCTCTTTTTTTTCCACTAATCTCGCTCTTTTCGAACGAGTTAACTATAAATGAGCGGAGATACACTCGTGAGATTTACGAGCGCGGCCGTTTGTCGGATTATAGATAGCCTGTATTCTGAACTTCGCACCGGTGCGAACTAAGTCGCGGTCGCTCGTAAAATCTCGGCGAAAAGCGGCACGCGTCATTCGTTACTCGAAACTGCCGTAAAAGTTGCGCGCAGCATATCCGTTCCGCGCGCGTGCATTCTGTAAACAGAGCCTTGTAAATTCGAGACTTACAATCTTCCCGCGCTATCCTCTTGTCTGCCCTCGTCATTTTATCGCTGCATTGTGCGGGCGGCAACAGTTTCGTGAAAGTTTTGAATATAAAGGGTGTCCGACAGTTCGCTACGAAGTCGCGGTGTGCAGGTGTAGATTGGGTCAAAAAGTTCCTCTACCATTTTACCAATTTACAGTTGCGTAAAATTTTTATCACGAGTCGAAATTTTAGTCTTACTTTGGACCTGAACTCTCTAATATCTGTATATTCTGCGTATTCTTGTGTGTATTTCTATATTTACAGTACATTTATATATATTTCTATATTTACAGTACATTTATATATATTTATATATTTGTATATTGAATATTGATTAGTATATCCGTAATACACATGAAAAGTGAAATCCTACTTAGCGTCTCTAATTGGCAGAAAACGCACAAAATGCCACTTGTAGATTCTAAAGAGGATGTCCCAAAGCTGGTTAAATAGAATCAAAAGAAGAGATTGATATTGACTGTAGAGTATCAAAATATAATGTTAAATGGAACATTAAGATCGAAAATAGAATCAAAATTTCGACTCGGGTTTAATAAGAAAAGAGTGATCGCGTACGTTATGCGGTACATGATGGCGAAATGTGCTTGTAAATGTATCCAAGTAGGAATTTACTACTGGCATCAAAGTGATCCAGTACTAATTTATGCTAAACGTTACTGGCATAATACCAGATGCCAGTACGGGTTTAGTATTGGTGTGATACTGGGATGATAGAAAAGGGCCAGTATCGGAAAACAGTACTGTCACAATACCGAAAATCAGTACTCTACCAGTATAAAAAAAGTATTAGTTCCTAGCACTGGGGAAGTACCTATATACTGGACCAGTATCGATTCCTAGTAATTTTTATTATTTGTACAATTGTTCATATCATAACTATATAGTACGGAAAGAAAGATTAGACCATGGCCGGGCTTTTGCTCTCGTTCGTACTTATACATGTTTATTTTTAATAGTCGTATAAGGAAGAAATCTTCGGGGCGATGGCTGGAATTGAACTCGAGTCTTCCATTTGTCAGGCAAACGTTCTTACCACTGAACTATCTAGGTTTAGCGTTAGTGACCTCCGTTTTCCCATAAAGGACATTGGTATCGCTCGTTTTTCGGTACCGACACGATACTGAGCTCTATTGGCAGATTGTATACTATTCTTACTTGGGTATCCAGTACTGATTCTACGAACAGGGCCAGTACCAATAATACAGCTTTTTTAATACTGGGCCAGTACCGAAAATGACAAACACTTTTTGGTAACGCCCCAGTATATGTATGGTATGATTATCCAGTATCTAACTTTAGTACGGAGCCAGTACCAATAATACAGCTTTTTTATATTAGGTCCAGTATTGAGCCAGTACTAAAACCGGACATCCGCTTTTTGGTATCGACCCAGTATCGGGCCATTTTTCCGTACTGGTGAAACGTATACGATTCCTACTTGGGTAGTCAAATTGAGGGAAAAAGTTTTCTATCATTTTGCAAGTAACATGTTTTGAGTTAATAATTAAAGAAGATTGATGGACGATCTTGCACAATCTTTCACCAGTCTTTTCTGTAAATAATTTTGTAATTATTTAGTGTTATCTGTAAAATGATAGAGGACTTTTTTCGTTCAGTTCAGTCTACAATCTACAAGCTCACGACACACACACAAGCAAGTGTCGCTATTACAGTTCATATACTGGGTGACGAGCGATCACTCGTCAGTCTTTTATAATTAATAATTCAGAATTTTACGTGGTTGTCTGCGAAGTGATAGAAGACTTTTGTGTTCAGTTTGACCTACTGGCAGACCATGGCTCCCTAGCAAATTATTGGATATCTTATATATATGTACGCAATCAGTTCTGAATTAATTCCTGTGTGATATGGAGGGAAGAAAGGTTATGTAAGAATAATGAATTTATAGCAAGACAACAGGAATCTAAATTGGCGTCTATCATTAATTAGTTAATCTGAGACAAGGCGCTGATAGGTAAATTTTACTCATTCGCGAGCGACTCACTCGGTTTCCAAAGTATCTTGCTGTCACGCCTCTGCAGTGGACGAATGTTAAGGGAGAACTTCTTAAACATTCCTTGTGCTCTTTTGCTTCCGGCCCGTCGTCGGGATCGAGTTTAACTTCGCTAATATACTTTTGCGCCCCGCTGCATAAAAGCGAGATGTATCCGCGTTTCAGTAATCGGCTGAACTTCCGCGACTAGCGAGTGAACTTCGAATGAATAAAGTTTGCGGGCCAGGGAAAAAGTCGACCGCCGCTTCTTTTCCCTTTGTTTTCGCTGAGCCGTTGATTAATCGATGATAATACGTCGACTTTAGTGTCGGGTAACTTTGAGAAATAGCCTTTAAGTGGCGGCGATGCTAGCAGCATGAAACTTATACCCTCTCGAAAAGTGTCCGCCTAATTGGGATTTTGTCCCGCGGCGTTTTCAACGCGATAATAAACGCGTGTAGATGAAATTTACACAGTATTTTATTGACGTATGCGTATATACTTATATAAATAATAAACTTGCCATTTATTTAATTTTAACAAATTATTTATCAAATATTTACGCCATTTATATATATATATATATATATATATATATATATATATATATATATATATATAT
>NW_022639530.1:479298-498555 GCF_010583005.1 Odontomachus brunneus | reverse complement strand
TATATATATATATATATATATATATATATATATATATATATATATATATTTAATATATCATACATTACGAGATATCCATATACTCGTCATTAGAATTAAATTAAAATTTATTCGCGTGCCTTTCTATCACGGAATCATATGATTTGTGTCTATCGCCTCTTTATCTATTGCGATTTGTATTTATTAGTTCGCATTACGATGCACATAGACGAAAAAACGAAACAATTGCAAAACACCATTTAATGTTATGCAGATTATTTTGCCCTTGTCGTATGCGACGGATCCCTAGAATTTATTCAATGAGATTTTACCAGCTTTTTATTTCCGACGACGAAATTAGCCCTTATAGAATTGAATATTCTAACGCGCCTAAATGCAATTGCGGTCATTTCCCTTGAGAAGCTTTACGCGTGGACGAGCTTTTAGCTTTCTCGTGCGATAATCATCAAAAATTTCTAGCGTAACGCCCTTTCCACTTTTATCCGCATGCACTACAACGTATAACTGCAAACATGATATTTCTCACAGTAAATTCAAGTGGCGTTGCTCTTAAAAAAGTATAATTGATATTCAGTGCTTGATAACAATCCTATATTTAAAAAAAACTAGTGTATTATTATAACTATTTTTATTATTATTCTTATTTCATTGAGCATTTATAGAACTAATATAATAGACGTTATATGTACACACTGAGAGAAAGAAATATTATAAAAATAAAATATATTGATCCGACAGATACTAATGACATATTCAATTATATTAATACCATATCTCTTTCTTTCTCTCTTCACAATAGGGAAACAAATTTTTTTAAAATAAAAAAATATACATTTTCTCTTAGAACCATAGCTTTTAAAGAAAGCAATTATTTGTATCACTCAAATAAAAGAATTTAAATTTATGTAAATATGTTATTAGTATCCACCAAAATAAACATTTTTTTTATCTTTTAGATACCTTTTCTCTCACAGTATATTGACTAATATTCAAAAAATGAGACGGCAACTAAAAGCTGATTTTAAGGCTAATTCAACAAAAAGTATTTGGACAATCACTAAATGATATGAATATTAATATAAATATAGTCGAGAAATCAAGTTGAATGAATAATAACGCGTAAAAAGTGGAAATATCGTACAAAGAAAGAGAGAGATATGAGAGAGAGAGAACCCTCAAATTCAATCCCATTGCCGGGATTGTATTTATTTATAAGAAAGAAATGTTCATTATAAAAAGTGTGCCTTGCTATTTTGCAGTAATCAAACGAAGATTCGTAGTTTTCAAGGAATTTTGTTAGAAATTTAAAATAAAGCAATTTATTTTATGAATTAGTGCAAATTTTTTTCACACAGTCGCAAGAGGAATCTTGCAAGTGAAGTTTCTACAGAAATATATATTTCAACGCAAGCTCAATATCTCGAACAGGAAAGCTGTCCTTTCCGCGCCATCCTTTTCGGTTACTTTGAATGTTGCGAGATCAAAGCCTCCAGCGAGACGAATTTCATCTTAAATATGCATCCTCAAAGGCTACATAAGAATCTTATAATGTGACTGCTCTAAGCCATGATTCATCAGTGATCAAAGCTCCTCGCCGTGTAACGAGCTCGAATAACATCGATTTTTGCGAGGTGCTTCGGATACCGATAAGATTTCTCCTGTCTGCGCGAGCACACAGCCTCGTTACTACTATATTCGCGAAAAATATAAAAGTCCATATGAGTATACCGTAATCCTGCTATAACCGTCTGCTAGCTGTGAATCCGAATTTAATGTACAATTTATACAAAACATCGTTATTATTATGTCGAAAAATTTGTCGGACGCTCATTTATCAGTGAGTGATACCGCCCGCGTGCTCTCTTCCTTTTTCCTTTTCCCACAGCTCTGTTTCTCTCTCTCTCTCTCTCTCTCTCTCTCTCTCTCTCTCTCTCTCTCTCTCTCTCACGCGAGCTCTCGCATGCGCTTTGTAATAAATTCCAATCTTGCGGTCTAAAGTGTTACATCGCGTTTTGAACCACCGATACAGTGTCGGGCCGACGCGTTGGTAAACTTTGCCGGCACTTTTAAGCTTGTTTAAACTGCCAACTTTTATCGGCCATTACTCACATCGAGAGGGTGGTTTTAACCGATTAGTTCGCTATCAAAATCGATAGGCGATAGATACTCGTGGCCATAGAACGCACAGGACACGGCGTCAGCCGCGTTTATCTACACACGCTGCGTGAACGACCGCGTGTGCTTTATGCACATGTTTGTGTGTTGAACAAAGACGTGATTGCGTTAATGTACGCTTGTTAACAGTTTCCGCACGCTTGCAAGAATGTTACTGCGAGAAGAGGCGGTGGAGGGGAGACAGGGAAAGAGAGAGGGGGGGGAGAGAGAGAGAGAGAGAGAGAGAGAGAGGGAAATAGCGTGTCAATATTGTTAGCCGGTAACTCGGTCAACATTTGTTGATTGTTTGCATTAGTCATTTTTGGTTGGTCAACATAGAAACCGCAACGCCGACTGCCAAATGCCGACGATATATATGTAACTTTACAAACATTGCCGGAACTTTCGTTTTCATGTAGAAGGGTACAACACAGCGACAAACAATTTAGGAAAACCCGTTCAATATATTTGGCTAGGATGCCCATGATCAATCGGAAATGCTTTAATTAAACGTGTATACATAAGTCCGTCCGGTGAAACCTGCTGCGGTCTCTTGGAAATAATTACACGCACACGTACATCAAATACATTAAATCGGGGCAAATAATGTTCGATGTAATGCTCGTAAATAAGCAACAGCAAAATAAACAATAATAATAATAATTATTAATTTTAAAAATCAATGAATTTGTCTTCATCGCAATAAACAACATTAACCTTCCGAGTGACAATGTATTTTCACTACTTTCGGGCAACCAGGATCATTAGTGTCTCGATCTTTCTGTCCTTATAGTGATTGAAAAAGTTTTCGAAAATTATTAAAAGTTCCTTTAGTATTCTAATTTAAGACCGCATAGCACTTTTATAAAAAATAAATTGCTAAATATATATATTTTATTTTTAATGATTTTTAAACAAAAAAGTTCCAAAGAAGGAACACTTCTTAGAATGATTCGAATATAAATGTTCCTAGTTGCCACTTGATGGGTTAATTCAGAATGAACATGCATTTTATGTTAAACATTATTTAAGCGTTAATAGTCTTTGCAAAGGGAAGTATTTTTTAATTAAATAAATTTTATAGAGATATGATATATTTTCGCTATTTTTGCCTAGCTAGATTAATATTTTCTATCGATTTTCTTCCCCCCCCCCCTCTCTCTCTCTCTCTCTCTGCCTCTCTCTTGAGATCGAAAAATTATTTAAAAGTATTAAATTTTCCTATATCTTTCTAATGGAAGACCGTATAGACGTAGACCGTATATGAAAAATTGATGTGTATCTTATTTTTAATGATTTTTAAATAAAAATGTTGCCAAGAACGAGCACTTTTTAAAATAGCAGGGACACAATGATCCTGGTTGCCACTGGAAGAGTTAATTCAGAGCGAATATGTGTTTTATCTGAAAGGTTATCCGAGCAGAATAATCTTTGCGAGGAGACATTATTTGAAGAAATAAATTTTGTAAAAGTAATATAACGTATTTTCATTACTTTCAGACAGCCACGATCATTAATGTCTTCCTTGATTTTCTTCTCTTTAGAGTTATTCGAAAAAATCACCTGAAATTATTAAAATATCCTGTACTTATCTAGTTGAAAAACACGTAGTTTTTTTGTAAAAAAATAAATTGCTATATATTTTATTTTTAATTTTTAATGATTTTTCAACAAAAATGCTGCAAAAAACGAACACTTTAGAATGCCCGGGACGTAAATGATTTTAGTTGCCACTTGGAGAGTTAATTCAGAAAGAGGGAACGTGCGTTTTATTTTAAATATTATCCAAGCAGACTAGTCTTTGCGAGGAGGTATTCTTAGAAGAAATAAATTTTGCAAAGATAATATGACGTATATC
The DNA here is from genome assembly GCF_010583005.1 of Odontomachus brunneus. Taxonomy (NCBI): domain Eukaryota; kingdom Metazoa; phylum Arthropoda; class Insecta; order Hymenoptera; family Formicidae; genus Odontomachus; species Odontomachus brunneus. The sequence goes on along the minus strand of NW_022639530.1, from coordinate 494,543 downwards.
CTAACCTCCTGTGAAACAGAACTACAATTTTTATAGTGAAGCCGGTTATACGGACAGGTGGTCGTTCCTCGCGAGAAATCTTCACGGTCTCGAGATGAAACATGTTAATATGGAATGACGACGTCCGCTAGTTCGCTATCTGTATAGTGGTCTATATTTTTTTCACATTTGTTTCCGTTTTCCTTCTCTCGCGGCTGCCACATATAAACTCTGCGAATTCGATCGCGCTTTATACGGGCCGTTTCACTCGTTCCGGACGGGAAACGTTTTCGACCGGGGACCTGGTATGTGCCGTAAAGGACCAATAAAATCGATATTGTACCGCGCGGAAGTATCGTTTCGTAACGAACCAATTCCACGTCGGTCAAAGTAAATCGTCGTACGTGGCTGGTGTGTACGGTATTGCGTAACAAATTCGCCGTTTCGCGCCGCAAACTCTGATACTGGTAAATATTCGTTTTCCCAACATTTGCCGAAGCTCATTGCGCATGCAAACCACTGGCGTATAAATTTATATAAAATTATACCTCTCTTTGACTGTATCGTGCGAGCGCGCGCGCACACGCACATACCGTTCGGATTTACACATCGAGTGTACGCATGTGCATGCATATGTGCATCTATTTGTGCATTATTCTTTGTTAGTAACGCCGATATATTTCTCGATACGTGTCTGATAAATCTAATGTGACATTAATCCGCTGCGCAATATTTATATAGGATGTTGCAGCTTTGCCAGACAAGATTTCAAAAAATTCGTTTAACAAATATACGCGATTTATCTTTTCTTTCGCAAAGATATCTCGCGCGCGACAGATTATTAATATTATTTATTACCATTAATTAATCTAAAATATACGTAAATGGAGTAAAAATTTATCCGCTACTTTCCGTTCGGTTCGACTGGGCTTTGCATTTCACAACAGAATCTTATGACTGTGAATTTGAAATTGAGATTAAACAAGCGAAAATATTTAATGATTATTATTGAAATACCGTATTTTTTCGAGACTCTCTTAAAGTGAGTCAATAAAAATGTTCTTGATTGAATCAGTAAAGAATTATTTCATAATAATTAAGGATTATTCACTATTTTTCGGTAAAAACACGCACGCTTTGCCATTTTGTCTTATTTTCTCTTGATTTTGACTAGTGGAAGTAAGATTTTATGCATACATAGTTGTTATAATTGCTTTTATTAAGGGAATGCTGGGGTCGAAATGTTCACCAATAGAATGCTGATAATTTCTGCAAAGTTTACGTTATATTGGATGCACGAAATTATAAATGCTCTTATACAATAAAAATACACGTGGGAATAAATTAGAACATTGCTCAATATATGACAAAAACGATAAAAATGTTCAAAATTGACGTTTCGAGTAAATTACGGCTGTTAGGCGCTGCCAGTTAAAGCAAATATTTGTCTGGTACAAAAGATCTGTAGCTTGTACATACTATGTCAACGCGAGTTTACTTTGCTCAAAAAAATATTAAAGGACATTGCTGTATCTGTATACCTGAATTTAGGAACTTAGAAATATTGGGAAAGTTGGCAAAAAAATTTCTATACGTGTATATATGGTTATATATATACGCAGTCTTCGTTAAATATGATAAAACAAAGCAACATATTTATTTTAAAATCTATCTACAAGATATACGAAAAGGATAACATAATTGTGTCAGCGACGATCATCTCTACGTTATTGACATTTTTGGAGTTCATCATCCATCCCAGTATTCCCTTAATTGATACAATCAGCGAAATTTTACTGATTGCAGTGCTATACGTCTACTGAACATTTCGATTAAGAATATACTGATTGTATTTTAGAGAGTATGTCTATATATAGACGACGTAAACTATATATGTCATCCGTGTAAACAATAGATAATCTATGGATATCGTTTAAAGAACATATCCTTTCTCATACAAGTTAATTAAGAAAAGTTAATATTTTTATTACACTTTTAGAGAATCTTGATGTAAATTTATGCACGTCGTTTCTTAACCAAGACCAACACAGTCCACAGAATTCTCTCTGGTTACATTCTTACTTATACAGAGAATCAAATCTACCAAGCTGTCACATAATAAAATGGAAATTTTATGCAGCTTGTTGTTTCTTTTAAATATTACATTTATAACTAATATCCAAAACAGATACAGAGAGAAACTGCTTGATAATTAAATTACTATTTTTTGTATATTTTAATATAACTTGCGGTATTCTACAGTTTATATTGTTTATATAAAAAACGAAATTGTATATATATACTACATGGAAAATAGGTAAACAAATCGCGTAAATATAATCTTGAGATCCACGGCACTATCCTGAAATCCCTTTAGCAAGATTTTACTAATTGCATTGCCACACTTCGAATTAAAAAAAATTATAAGTTAATTTAGTGAAGAATACACAGGAAAAAAAATATTCTTGTCTGGAGAATATTTTTATTGTTGACATTTTAAAAATAAGGTTAATGTTAAAATAAGATTATGTGATGTTAAACGAAGATAAATTTGTCTTCAATCAAGACGAATATAATCAAACAAAACATCATTTCTCATATATAAACAACAATATTGATATTCTTATTTAGGTATATATTAGAGAATGATTGTGTTCGGCTTGAATGAAAATAATAATACAGGCCTGCGTAATAGAGAATTTTAAAACATGTTTGAGCAAATAAAGTAGATTTATAGATAATTTTGTGCGCTGAATCCGAATCTGACTTCAGAATTTGTCCATCATGTCATGTTCCTGAGATAAATGAGTTTAAAGATGTCAAAAATGACGATTTTGATTAACTTTATGTATTTATTTTAGAGACACTAATTTTTGTTTAATATTTCTGTCATATTTCTGTATTAATGTCATCGCATAATACTAGTTTTCCCCTTTAAAATTCATCTTTAATTGTGCTCAAATGATATTTTATTCCCGAGATATATATCACTTTAACAATATTAAAATTACAAATAGATTCATATGCAAGGTACATATAGACCTACAATATCCAATAACTTTAAATTTAGAACTCAAAAACCCCAAAATTCCAAACATCAAATTTTAAACATGAAAACCATGCAAACCTGTAGTAGTATATAACCAAGAATATTAATATTGTAATATTCTATAAGAAAAATGATTGTGTTAATTTACTATATTCGTCTTGATTAGTTAGTTAAGATTAACTTATCTTCATTCAACGCCCTTCATCATATATTATCTCATTTTAACATTAATCTTATTTTTAAAGTGTCGACAATAAAGATATTTTCCAAACAAGAATACTCTTTTTTTCTGTATACATATATTGCTTGTATTTTAGAGAGTATCGATTCTAAATATATGCTACAGATTGCGCAAAAATGAAGGCGGATGTTTACGAAACGTCTCGCGCGCGCACCTGCACGCACACCATCGGAAATCTAATCTGCATTCCGTGCTCTCTCCGTTTCTCGCTTGCACCGGTGTGGCGGAACGACGCACATGTGCGCATCGTCGTTTCCGGATCCGCGACGCGGTATCGGGACCCTTTTACGGGAGGAAAAACATCTGGGTCCGGGAAGCCGGAACGGCACGTGAAGGAGCCATAAAATCGATATTGTAACGCAACGAACGACTATCTCGTGGGCGTGCGGTAACGAACCGCTCCCACGTCGGCAGCCCAAGTAAATCGCGGGTTCGTACTATGTACCGGGTATACGTGTAACAAACGAGCCGCTCGCCTTTCTTTCCCCGACTTGCTTTATTCCTTTTCGCCTCCTGTGGCTCCTCGACGCGCACCTCGCCCTCGGCTCCACGGACGTAGAGGCTGGGTCTCCTGGGTAAAAGGCAGCTCGTTAAGAACCTGAGCCGATCTCTTCCCAGCCATAAGCACGGATGTATACGTGGACCCGAGGGGGCTTACTATACAAGACGCGCGAGCTGCCGGGGAGAAATAGTGCTGGGATAATACGTATACCTGTAGTATATAGTCCGGGGATTATTATACTGATCAAAAAGCTGGCCGAAAAGGTAGTCAGTGCACACGCCAGCAAAAGTGATGGTCCGGGAAAGATTAGAGGGAGGGGCGGGGGAAGATATACGAGAAGCGTGTCAAGTTCTTGATACATGGGGTCGGACGTTCAATTTTTTTGCAAATTACAAAGAGCCGCAATGTATTATTATATTCAATCACGTTATGTGAATTATAAATATAAGCGAACGTTCTCCGCAAATTATCGCACTCGATATTTTTGTATATCTCTTTGACATGCTGACTGCCACAGTAACATTATAAAACTTTGTGCTCTCGACATCATGTTTAAGTTTTCAATATTATTTTTATATCTCTCCTCAACGTTTTTGATAATTATTAGTATTTTATTGCAGCTAAAAACTTAATAATTTATTTCATTAATAAGTCTAACAGTTAACAAAAGTTATTTTCATTGTACACTATATATGAAAAAATTATGCGTGTATGTATGTGTATATATATATATATATATATATATATATATATATATATATATATATGTATGTATATAAACTATTATAGGCGTGTATTTTATAATTACATTTGCAAGAGAAAAATTGATTTGCATCCCTCAGATACGTTATAACTATTCGCATTACAAAATAGCTTATCAGAGAGTTATTTTAAATCGCGCGTTATTTTACAGTGCGAATAAATTATATTTATTATTCAGCAAAACACTCGCAACAAAGATTTATCCTCGTATTAAAAAATGCCAGTCAACTCACACGGAACAGAGAATTCTTCTCGTGTACCGGCTACAAGATAACTCAGTCAGTGTGTTAAAAAAGAAAATATATGAAGATCACGTCTTTATCGTGCGTGCGCTTCGCGCTGCTATTTTCTCTTACATACAGAACGTGTAGCAATTTTAAAGTCAAGAATCATAATTCTCGGGTTGATCGATAAATAACTCACTATGATCAGAAATGAAGTGTCGAGAAATCGATAAATATACCGGGTGAAGTGGATGAAGTAGCGACAGTCCATTCCCGCGTTTCCCGCAGAAATGCTATTACGGCGCGTACGAAGAACAGCGATATATTTTTCCGTAGCCGAAGGCGATCCCTCACCAATCGATCGGCAGTAACAACGCGCAAATCCATCAAATGAACATTAGTGGTGCTCAAATGTTAAGTTGCTTGAACGGCTCATAAAGTCGAGGGCTCGGTTGACGAAACCAACGACGCGGTCCCTAAAGTCCAGAAAAGGAAATGTAATTAAAAGACTTACGAGCTAACGAAGGTCGGAAGTGGATTGCTCGTTGATAACTCAAAATCGCCTCCTCATAATTCTTCCTGCTCTGCTGCAAGATGCCCCTGTAACACAGAAAAACATATCCCATTTTCAATATTGACACGACCTGAGTGAAAACTAAGGAAAAACTAACGAAAATAAAGGAACGAAAATAAAGAATAAGAGAGCCCAATTTTTCATAATTTCAAACTCATTTCTCAGTCAATTATATTTGTCAACAATTATAATTGTTGGCAGTATAAACATAAGAGAGACAACCTTTCTCTGTTTCTACTGCTCTCTACAATAGACCGTAATTTTCTTCTTTAATAATTGAAATACAAACAAGCTGCTACATGATTATCTTGCCTCGGTATCGAGTCAAGTTGGCTAGCAACTTAGAGTAAGCAGACCATACGTAAAATATGTATATATCCTGATTAATTTCGGGGTCTCCGTGAGAGATTTCCACAGCCCTGCTGGCCCTTATATAGTGGCCAATTTTACCTCATCCGTCCAAATGCTCGCTTTTAGGCAAATGATACACGGAAAACGCAGTAAAAGCTAAGCAGTAAGAAAATTGACCAATATGGCCGGGAAAACATACCAAATGCAGTAACCAAATTGACTAACTACGGTTGATAATTGTTCTTACGGTTCAAGCATAATCAATTGTGATTAGTCAATTTTCTTACTGTTCAAGTTTTATTATTTACGTTTGTGTATCCCAGTTCTAACAATCGATTATTCTTTGACCGTAATCAAAATCATCGATTATGTTTAGTTAATTTGCTTACCGCTTATAAGTTTTACTGTTTACATTTTTTTTGCTCTTGCGACTTTAATTATTTTATAAATAAGAATTGCTTTTACTTGAAACAGAGAGTATCATACATTTGCAGAAAACTTCATTTCAATTAATAACATAATACTTGTGTTTATTCACTTACGATAGAGAATATTGATACTAAATTTCGAGACGCTCGAAAATGTATTTGGCTGTTCCTAAATCAGTTTTTTCTATTTTAATTGTAATATCACTCCGATTTTAATAAAACTCCGGGAAAAGTATCTATATTTTGAAAAAAACGTTTTGTGATTTCGTTTTCACTGTTCCTTTCACGATAAATACATAAATAAAACACATGGTCAATATACTCGTTGGATTCGCTTTCCCCTAAGTATAACAATGTGATTGTTTGGACAAACAAAATAACCACTGAAATGGCGCGTTACAATTTAACGGCCACTCACCACTATTGCATCTGATTACTTGTCTTCTTTTAACTCAATTTCCCTGAAGAGACAAAAGAACAGTCGATAAATATATGGCATAAAGCGTCAGTGACGTTCGACGCTAACGAAACTCCAGCCATTAACGAAGTAAATTAATTTTACAGTACCGTCGGTGTGCTTTCCGTTAGCGCGCCGTGCTCGCAGCGCGGTTCAAAGGTATTCGCCTCTTCGATATAACATCAAAGTGTCACGTCGTCGCGCGCGCAGAAAGGAAAAGTTTTCCGTCTCTTAGACAGTGAGCGATTAATCTCCCCTCGAAGGATGTCACTTTCAGAAACGATATAAAAATATTACTTGTCAGGGGCGATGACTTATCGCGCGCGAGGTCGCTACGCGGTGGGATTAAATTGCGGGCGCAATAAGCGCGATTCGTAATACCTGCGCACACACATGCTCACACATACGTGTATGTGCGCGGGGCACTCTCGCGAAGCTACATATTTTAGAAAGGACCCGCTTCGGCGTCACGGTGATTAATCTTTCGCCGTAAGTTGTCACTCGAGAAACGATGAAAATATCACTTGTCGACAGGTGAAGTATAGTCGCGCGACCGGTAGACGACTGCGCGGCCTCTATCGCTGATATTTTTCTCGCCACGCGTTATCGAAATCGGACTGGACGATATGGCGTGCAGTTATTTTTCTTGCGCGCCGTGTGTTGCGATATTTTTCTTATTTCCGACCAGATTAGGCTGGCTGGAAGCAAAAGTTTGCACGAGAAAGACTCATACCGGCGTATCTGAAAAATATTAGATACTCGTGAAACTCATATGATATTAAAGCCATTTTTATTGATTAGTAACAATGAGATGACATATAATATTTTAATCAAAGTATTGGCCCCGTTGCTATCAATAATCTTTTAGCATCTTTTGGCAATAGTTTGATCTCGCGCCAATAAAATGACTCGTCTTTTGAGACATTCATCGACACATTTTCGAAATTCTTCAGCACTTCATCAGATAGACCGCATCGATCTGAATAAATGTGATGGGACGATGTCTGAAGAGCTGGATGCGACAGGACTTCTCAATCTGATTCGAACAATGTCTCCTTAGTCATAACAGCAACATGCGGCCTAGCGTTGTCATGAAGCAAGTTGACTTTGTATCGATTCGCGGTTATTTGAGAATGTTTTCTTTTATGACTTGGTTCAAATGCCATAATTGTTGACTGTAGCCATCTTCTGTGACTTTAGCCATCTTCTGTGACTGTAGCCATCTTCTTTGCCTTGGTGGAAATAGTTCATAATATTTTTTCTTGGTTCCATTAAATAAATAGGAGAACTTTGTGACCGTGGAGGTTGCGTTTTATTGTGAATGTTGATAGTAACTTAAAGGAATACAATTACTAAGTCGCTACTGTAGCTACCTATTTGTGACCCTACGAACTTTTATATGCATCTAATATTTACGGTTCACGTATTGCGCTTCCCCGTACGCGCACTTCTGTATTTTGTTAATTTTAAACCAGCTTGACATCACTTGGTATTTTGAGTGACCTACTACAATCTCTACACTGCTTGGACAGTATTAAGTCATTAACATCAGCCGTGAGACTGGGACAGGAGAGAGGGGACAACGGAGAATAGACATAGCTGCGCGCGTCTGCGATGATTTATTATGGAGATTCTTCATGAAGATTCGCGCGCTTCAAAATCTCGGCCACGTGAACTTTTCTAACGAAGCGCGTGTGTACAATTTGAATGGGCTCGTAAATTACTGAGTGAACGAAGTTTACTGTGTGTTCCGTTCCGGACGCATCTCTGCACCTTCGTGCGAAACCATGCTCGGTTCTTTCCACTGGTCTCATTAATGTCGAAGTAGAAATTAACGTCGATGCGTCATTTGTCGACGAGCCTCTTCACAGACTGATCGACATTTTCGCAAATCGCCCCTCATCTCGAAACAATCGAGATTGTTATCGAAATGGAGAGTGCATTTAATGCGCAAACTAAATTCTTGCGTTACGACCTAGCTTCGCGAAAAGATTATACTAATGAGGACACTTTGTGCGCCTCCGACGAGCGATAAGTTCCAAGGAAAAAGAAAGACGAAGCTGAGAGAGAGAGAGAGGGAGAGAGAGAGGAAGGGAGAGAGAGAGAAAGAGAGAGAGAGAGAGAGAGAAAGGGAGAGAGAGAGAGAGAAAGGGAGAGAGAGAGAGAGGAGGTAAGAAGGATGGAACGGGATATTTCCTTTCCTGACGCGCGAACCGGTAGGATGAAGAGAATCCCTGTTCGTTAACGAGCCGCTACTCTGCGTTCGTTAATTTGCAACAAGACGAAGACTCGCACTCGCATACATAGACATAGGTCCGCTGCTTTGCTAGCTCTCTCTCTACCTCTCTCTCTCTCTCTCTCTCTCTCTCTCTCTTCCGCCATCCCTCTCTTTTCTCTCTCGCAGCAATCTCCGGTTTATGTGCCAATTTGTAATTTTACTCGTATTCTGTTTAACTCTGTTAAACTTATTATACAGCCCTTGGCCTATTTACTGATAGCGTGTATCGCGGCGATTTAACAGATCTTTTTCAAGCGATGTAAATTGTGAAACGCGTGACAGAGAGAATCACAAGAGGCTACGTAACGAAGCTAGCGTTGCGAGTAACTGCGGAAAAAAGTATCCGTTCGTTCGATGGCGCGTTTGTTATATCGCAAAATGCAAATATCGCAATACGCTCACGCACAGGCGATATGCAAAATTTTAACTTTAATTTCTTACAAAATCTTAATCTTTATCATTTCGTTTGCAAATCATTTTTAACGTTTTTTCTCTCAGTCGATCCGTAGAATTTCACCTACTTGGCGACAATGTGATTGGCGTGATTGTTTCAACACCTCAATATTCAATTAACCTATTTACAGTAATATATTTATATTGAGTATTACTATTAATGAGTAAAAAATTGGTTTGTAGAACTGATTAGAACGAAACGTGATGTCGAGATAGATTCGATGCAGGACTGCTAAGAGTTAACTCTTTGTCACTCATTTGAGATGCTTTGTTGCTTTGAGATAACATTAAGTTCAAGTCGATGCAAACATCATACTCGATATTTTTTTCCACCAACCATTGTTGGCAAGACTGTTTCGTGACTCTTGATGGAATTTTTATCTTACCATGTTGTTAATTATAAAAAATAATGAATTCTCGGCACCCATCGTCTGTTCTGCTTCGAGACTGACAGCTCGAAAAGTAAGTGCCATTTATTAATCAATTTGTGGCCTTTGAATCATACATTTTATTTCTCGATGAAGTTTCTTCAAATCTGACATATGGAGATTTTCGGGGTCACTGATTACGAATTTGAGTTCGGAAAGTTAAAATTCGAAATGTGGCGGATCCAATATGACGAACAGAGTTTTCAGAATTAGCAATCTCACTTTTAATATTATCCGGAAATAACGATATTTCTTTAATATAAAAAAGAGATATTTGCGTTTTTGACAACTTACAATAAACATATTACCAATAGTAGTTTATTGTAAAAAATAAGACTTAAGAAGGATTTTGAAAAAGATGTATAAAATATATTAAATATATAATATTGGTAGTTTTTCTAAATAAACTTAATGTTTCAATGTATCGATTTTTAATAATTAGTCTTAAATTTTAGATTTCTCTAAAAAATGATTTTCTTACTTTTTTGCTCATAATAATTTAACAATTGAACATTAAAATTATTTCTTTTTTATTTTTAATGTCTTACATTTATATGAGAATGTATAGTAATACTATTATTAACTATGTCTGCCGATAAATTACTTAAAATCATTAGAAATGAAGGAAAGATAAGTGGGACGCTAACGTTTATGATTCAAAAGATTAATATTGCACTTATTTATCATAAAAATAAACTATACAAAACAACGTGCATTATGACGTATAAAAAGCAGAAAATTGCTATATCGAATATAGTTTGTATTAAAGATAATGCAACATATTGTTTCTCTGAGATAACGTTTCCTCTAAAATAGTTGACTGAAAAAAATTACAGAGAAAATCAGATATCATCTCTACATCGCTAGGGACGATAATGAGTAGAAAAGAAAAGTAGAAAAGTAGTTCGTGAATAGAATTAATTCGGGAGGGATTCAAAAAATCCCTCCTAATTTTCTCTCAATGATATTCCAACGTCTATTACTGTGTGCATTCTCGCTCCCGATTACACTTCGTAATTGCTAAAGTATAATGTACGGTTATCTTAAGGTTTCTCGCTCTTACTGATTCTCGGTTGAGAATTGGCTGCGTTTAACGTTAAAAATGGAACTGGGATGTAGGCCAATTTACGCGAACGGCGTTAGGGAACAGCAAGACAGGTCGCGAGTATAATTCCCCGCTGTCGTTCGCTTAAAACGCGAAACTTAATAAAGCAATGCGCCGCGTCAAATGCTATTACTGCCAAACATGCGTGCACGGCAGCTGCGTGGCAGTTCAAACGACGCGCGCCGACAAAATAAACCGCAATCGTTCGGTCGAATCGCGCGCGCGGATATAATTATACGAATTATCCCCGATTGCGTAACAGGCGAACGGTTTTGCGACAGGGAATTCCCGCGACGTGTAACGATCACGCTCTTTCTCTGTGTCTGTGGCTATTTCGTCAGTATCGACGGCAAAGCGTGCGAATGTTCTCGACGGCTTCCTTCCGCCGGGAAATTTCGTCCACGTTTGACGCGTCGCAAACGAAAGGAGGTTGAAGGAAAGCAAGAAAAGAAGACGACGACGACACAGGAGAAAGCGCGAGGTATACAAGATGATCGGAAACAATCGCATTCGGTTAATATTCTCGTATTTTTGAGCGAATTCTAAGACTATTTTTCCTCTTGCAAAATGTTATCCGAGGCTTAGTTGCTGAGGTATAAAGAGAAATATTTAGCCACTCACAGGCCAGATACAGAAAGTAAGCAGGGGCGGCACAATTCACCGTCAGACACAGACGTTGGGCAATATACATGTGACAATATTCATACATCTTAGTTTGTAAATTTTTGATGCTTGCGTCAATGTGATTGTACACAATAATAAATTAATTATTTTAACTTAGTTGAATATAATTATAACATGTAAGGGTGAAATAATCGATTGCGTTCGCGTACGCGAACTTCACCTAAATGCAATATAAACTTTACAAATACGAAAAACTTTAAAAATAAGCACGAGAAGAACGAAACATTAATCGTACAAAACATAAGATATTCTTACATTATTTGAGAAAACCGAGTTTGTATTTCTTTGTAAAAATTGTTTATCTTGGAAAAGACAGTTTTTAATACTACTATCAAGCGCGTCTTCGTTCCTGTAACACTTAGGTCAAGTTCGCTTGCGCGAACGCAATCGATTATTTCACTCTTACATGTTATGTTATAAGTTAAAATTAAAATAACTTGTTATAAGTTAAAATTAAATGTTACTTATAAGTTAAAATAATTTATTTATTATTGTGTACAATCACATTGACACAAGCATTGAAAACTAAGGTGTATGAATATTGTCACATATGTATTGCCTAACGTCTGTGTCTGACGGTGAATTGTGCCGCCTCTGCCTATTTTCTATATCTGGCCTGTGAGTGGCTAACTATTTCTCTTTATACCTCAGCACCCAAGCCTCGGATAACATTTTGCAAGAGGAAAAATAGTTTTAGAATTCGCTCAAAAATACGAAAATATTAACCGAATGCGATTGTTTCCGATCACCCTGTATACAGCAGCAACGTCTCGCCGCCGCCGAATATTTGACCGTCTATGCGTCGCCAATAAAATAGAAACGCCCGTAAAACGCTCGACATAACGCGTATTGCCGATAAAAGCTCGGCGAGGAATGTCGAGAAGTTGCCGCGATTCACGACGCGCGAACGCGCGCGTATCTCGCAGCGACTGCAAATACACGCGCGGGGTGCGCGCGCGCGACGAGTCCGCGATCGAAACGTTATTCCGGGATCCCGAGTGCGCTGTTAACTCGGGACGGGCACGCTATTGTCGAGACCCGTCACTTGGCGTCACCGACCTTCGCATTCTACGAAACGCGCGAGCGCGGTGGAGCATTCATTTCTCACGGATTTTACGTCCATTAATTTTAGTGTTTCATTATCTTCTGGCGCCAAATTGCGCGATACAATAGTTAGAGGTGTAATTTTGTACTAACGAGCGCTTATGCGAGTAACTTTCGCGAATTTTTGTTAACTTCAATGCGTCCTCCGTTAAACACATAAAAAATAATACAGATAAACGGGCGCTTTCCCTCCACTTTTCGAAACTGTACACGAAAGAATGCTGCTAAACGCCCACAAACATTCCGCCTGATTTTTAAGGTCTTCGACAATGGCAGTTTTTTTTGCATACGAAGAAAGCTCACGTCGAATCGATTCCGAACATGTAATTCTCTAATCTCCTATTGTATTGGTGGTTTTCGCGATTTCCAACCGTGCTATCTGACAATTAATCATCACCAATCATTGATCAATTAAGATTTCACTGATAAGTTCTGTATCAGTGTTGTCTGACGGCAAACGATAAATATGCGGTGCAAGCCAAGGACACCATTGATTCAACTGCCATTGCCAGCTGATATTTGTATTTTAAAGTCACTAGATATATAAAATACCGAAATTAGACGCCATTTCGGCTCCACGAATTATGCCATATCGGCAGTACATTATTTGACGGCTGTCATATCAGCAGTACATTATTTATATTTATACGAGTATCTTATAAATGAAGAAAGATAATTAAGGATACTCATCGTAACCATGTTGATCCTGACATCAAAGACAAGAAATGAAACGTTGAAAAATTTTATGTACTATTATCAAATAAAAAGATATTTGAATAAAAGAACAAATCGCCTTTAAGTGTATTTATAAAATGTCCTATAAAGTAGCTTTTTCCTTTGATAATCAATAAATAATTATAAACTAATTAAAATTAAAGTAGTAAAATCACAAGAAAATATATGTTAAACACGAAAATTGTATGTCATGTTAATTTTATGGTTATTTATATTAACAATCAAAAGAAAAAAATAGTTTTCAAAGCATTTTATAAGTATGATGTTTAACGCGATTATACTTCACACATTATAGCTCACAGTTCTTTCCGTTCTAATTTTTCTTTCCTAATTAATTAGAACCATTTTTTTCGTCTTTCGCTATTTCACTTGCCTGCTAGCAAGCAAAATAGACGGAACTTTTTCTCGCTGTGGTTTTTGTAGTTTTTCACATAACTAGGCGTTTTTGTCTATTTGCGTAGATAATTTAATTACATATATGTTCCTCACATAACAATCAGATTATGAAACTTGCACTAAGTGTGTATATAAGTTACACTAAGTGTGTTATATCTATACTAAATAACGTCATTTTGACTTTAAATACGAAAATATTAAGTCTTATGGATTGTGATACTTTATGTTATCTAGTGACTTTATTGTCTTCGTTTACATAACTCCATCTGCTAAAACTGGGACTCTTTTGGAACTGGCACTTTGGGAGCATTTTCAGCCATCTCCCTCGAGAATAGTAAGACATTCAGGTTAAAGAGTTATATATCTTTGGAATTGACACGTGAGCTTTAATTGTGAGAGAAAATTGTTACTATGGAGAAGGACTCCAAAATCAGGTGAGATTTAGCCGTCCTCTTTACACTGTAGATTCATCATTTGGAATGCGCTACTGTGCATTTAAAAATCGTTCTGTACTATATAGCGCCGAGTTTTTTCCCTTGCGTTTGCAGTACTATAACTGTCTCTTCCATTTGCGGCATCGTTGCAGTAATATGTTATTCGGCCGAGAAATAACTCCAGCATACGTTGATATCGGTTATCTTAGTATAACTTAAATTAATTTTCTATTTATATCGCAATTCTACTTCACATTGGATTTATTCTTATTCGTTTATTCTTACTTCGACATCGACCATTTTATTATTGACGATTCATTAGTCTGTAACATTTCACCGTACCTAACCTTTTAAAGTGTTTGTAAACTGCCGGCCACATACACAGGACCTATCTCTACCCTGCGCGATCGCGCGAAACCACTCGCGCTCTCTGGCGAGTCATTATCGAATATTTCTAAGTGCAACGCGCGATTATTATTCGCGAGAGTCGAGGCAACGCGGATTTGCCGGGCGAAGATGAAGGTCCCTATTTAAAATGAAGGGCGAATAATCTGGGGTAAATTGACGGCGGCCAAGTAGACGGCCGGATAAGTTTGTAATTCCATTAGAATATTTTAATGTTTACATACTAGTACGGGACATTTCATCGATCGGACTGTGTGTGTCCCGGCTAACTAAATTTAACTAAACTTAACTCATACAACTTTACACCTCCCCTCCCTTTCCCCATTTCCCTTCTCGCTCAATGATAACGATCGTGCTCGCTCCCCGCGGGCCGCACGATATGGTAATGGCGTACGAGATATTCCAAACCGCGCGCAGTGATTCATGCGAATCCGATATAAAAAAATACGCGCGGGCGTGATATATAAATTTATACTTAATTACGTGTGCGCGCAGTGGCGTCCGCCTTCACGAATTGCTCGCGAGGACTCTCATTAGTGCAAAATCGCGTTTGTGTTTTCGCGTAATTGAACAGATAACTAGACGTGAAAGTCAATGGAGGGACAGAAAGAAAGAAAGAAAGAGAGAGAGAGGGATGAAGAGAGAGAGAGGGGGGG
>NW_022639530.1:467008-479184 GCF_010583005.1 Odontomachus brunneus | reverse complement strand
GGGGGGGGGGGGGGGAGAGAGAGAGAATGTTGGAGAGAAAGACAAAAGCTTTCATCGTAATAACGAGGAATGCGCTGCATGCGCAGCCGGACGCGTTATTATAATTCCACGAGTGTGATACACACGGAGGAGAGAGAGGGACAGAGAGAGAGAGAGAGAGAAAGCAAAGCCGTAATCTCCCAGCGAGTGACGCCACGCGAAAATCCCGCGAATATCGGAGCGGAGCGAAAAAGTGTCTCCGTGAAAAATACATCGACGTTGGTTTCATCTCGACACGCGTTCACACGAAAAAAAAAAAGAAAAAAAATGTCCGATATTAAATTTTCAATGGAGAGCCGTCGGGCCAGAGCCGATATTAAAAAATCGTTAATATTTGCACGCGACAGTTGCGCGCGCTCCATGCGCTGCTAATTTCGCGCGCGTTCGGCGACCGCGCGAAACGACGGCGATATAAATCATAGGCACCGTGCCGCGTGTTTAATTATGCAGCTCGTCGCGATGTGATAACGCAATGCCGATGCGGCCGGCGCCCAAAAAGCTAATCGCGGGCGACGAGAGCGCGTGACAGTGATGTGTGTCGCGCGATCTTGCAGGCGAAATTGTTCACGTGTGTCGTACGTCCGTTTAATACGCTCCCCGAGATCTCCGTTTCGCATAAACGCGGATTTTAACACCTACGGCGCGTGTCACCACGCTTTTAAGTCCCGCAACGTTTCGCCGTTACGTGCGTGGTCGCGTTCGCTAAATTCAGCGCTTTTCCCGGTCAATTGTTGCACGTGTCGGCGAAATCCCGCGAATTTTATTTGAAATGCCGTCGGAGCTTTATAGCAGCCGAGCTCTGATCCAAGAAAAGTAGTAGAGATCGATCACAGGCCACATCGTGAACGTCGGTTTTAATCTCAAAGTCATCTTAAGGAGGTTGTGTAACGCTCACAAGTAAACCTATCTTTGTGTAACTCGCCGATTTCATTAAAACTCAGTATACTTAGAGTAGTAAAAAATAATAGACAAGTATTTTTTTTATATCGGTAATGATGCAATTTTAAGGATGAAAACATCCTCTGAAAGGTAATTTGACGTATTTGAATATCTTCGTAAGAGATAAAAATAAATGTTTTAAATAAAAGTTTAATGGTAATTAAAATTCCTGAAAATAATGTAATCAAATTTTGCAGTAATTTGATATTTTGCAAAATATTTCCACCACCATTAATTAATTTTGCACAATATCAAATTACTGTTTTTATTGAAATTTGATTATACTATTTATTTGATTATACTATTTCCGAGAACGTTAATTACCATTAAATGCCTGGAACTCGGAAATGATGTTTCTTTGCAACTAACAGCAAAATTGTCCGAGCAAAAACGTGTTCGTTGAAACTGAATTTCACTTTAATACAATCAGATTTTTTCCATATCGAATTATTGAAATTTTATCAGAAATTAAAAATGAAAATAGAAAATATCACGCTGATACCAAGTGTCAATTTTAGTTTCACATATTTCCACTCTGTAAAGGTCGATTTTTTTCTAATTGCACGAACAGAGTCAGATGATATTTGAACTTGTAGATGTGGTACAAGTTTCGACGAACCCTTAACGAACTCATTTTGCTGTACTAAACTCCGAAGTCTCGCAGCGAAATAACGCAAAGCAGGGGGAGAGGCTGCGGAGGGGCAAAAATAAAAACGAAAAAAAGTAAAAAAAGTCACCCACGACGACTTATCACGCGCGGCGCCGGAACGGGAGCGGATGTCGTCGCGGCGTCGATAGCGGGGTGTTAATCGGCGATCGCGAAACGCTAGCTGGGGGTGCCGAGCGATGAAGCGATAAAGCGCGCAGGCAGGCAGGCGGCCGGCCGGCAGGCTTATGGATTTCGCGATGGCGCCGATCGATAATGCCTGAATTGCAGTCGGCATAAAAACGGCAATAAAGCTACAAGAGAGCGGGGGCGCAGCGCGCGCGCGAGACGGTCGCGCTTTATCACGCCGCGGTATGTAGTCGCGGATAGCAACGATCTGGATCGGGATGTGGCGGCGGGTAAGCAACTGATATCGATCGGTTCGCTGTGTCGCGTAATGCCCGCGCATTATCCTTATGAATATTAAATTTAACCGTAATCCGCGCGCGCCATCGGATATGCAACGGGCGTGTATCGTTGCTCGTCGCGCCCGGACAATGTGGCGGATTCTCCCAGCCGCTATCCATTGTCGTTCCGTTCTCTGCCCGAGTGAACGCGCCGTGAGAGAGAGAGAGAGAGAGAGAGGGGAGAGGAGGGAAGGATGTCTTTGCCGGCCGTGGAATTTCGCGGCCTCGCGTAAATTTCGCGCATCAAGTTATTGTGGGAAACGCGCACACGCGCCGGCACCAACCGGCCCGTCGGTCGTCGGTCCTGATGCAATGGACGCGTGAACGCAACGGCAAATTACACCAGTGTATCGCCACGAGTTACACACACGCACGCATATGCATCACCGACCCCCTCAGAATTCCAGTGACAATAGGGGCTCCCAAACCCGAGCGCAGAATGTAGCGAAAGCTGCGCACTTGCCGCGCAGTTTCGAATACCGCGGTGGATTTCGGTTCTTCCCGAGCGAAAATTCGTCGGATTTTATCGAACGTCACGTCACGTCACGCGCGTCGCGTTACATCGGCCGGGCCGTTAGATTTTGCACAGCGAGATGATGAAATCGAAATTACGTTATCGCGAGATTTGCTTGGGGTTGATCGGGGAATAAGTTCCCTCCACTGTTCATTTGCGTTCGCGCGGTTGAACTCGTGGAAAAGTTACGCCTGGAACTCGGGAATGACGTTTATTTTGCAACCAAGAGCAGAATCGTCCGAGCAAGGCTCGCTCACCCGGATATGAGCGGTTCCATCTTTTATATGTAACTAACAAAAGAACGAAAGAGAGCTTCTCGTAATAACAAAGATAATCACAGACTTCCTCGAGATATTATGCACTGGAAAGGTCTTGGGTAGGAAGAACTGAGTCTAACGGGTTCCACAAATTTTGTGGCGCAAACTGCAATCGAATCAAATTAACTTGAGTAATCTGACGGAGGAATTTCAAATGCAAAACTTCGTTGACAGACCAACAAAACTGATATGTATTTGTATGTGTGATATGAATGTTCTTTCAACTACCAAAAGATTAATCTCTAACTGCGCAATATAAATATAATTCTCTCTCCGGAAGGAAAACTGAATAAAAATAAACACAGTAAAAGAATTAACGGAAGGTTAAAGTAAGTAAAACGACAAATACGACCAATAATATATTAAGCTAGCTTTACGATCGTATGATTATTGTTTCTTAAATTTCTCGATAGTATGTGAAACCCAAAGAATGCCAATGAAGCTGTATTCGAGATGCATTCATTTAAGAGATCAAATAAGAATAATAAATAATATTCTTCTATTCTTTGACAATACATACCTAAATTAGTTAATATAGGTTCACATAACACATATTCATGGCGAATTATCAACACAGATCTACGTATTTAGTAATTCGACGTAAACAACGACACTGCATTCTTTCCAATAAAGTGCAGGGATTATTTTAATGTGAAGACTATATACAACCGACCCAAATGCGTGAAGATGAAAATGAGAGAGTACAATATTTAAGGGAATGCTGGAGTCGATGACAAACTCGAACAATATCGCTAATGCAGAGACGATCATCACTAACATAATCACGCTATCCTTTTCGTATTTCTTGTATATATAAAACTTACATAAATGTGTGTTGCTTTGTTTTACTATATTCAACGGAAAACCTAATCATATATGTGTAGAAATATTTCTGCACACTTTTTCGATATTCTTAAACTTCCAAATGAAGAAATGCAAAGTTAGACTAACGTTCTTCAAAAGTTCTTTTTCTGTTTGGAGCATCCACACTTTCGATATATATAAGCTGCAGAACTTTTAGATTAGGCAAATATTACGCTGACTGATAGCTTGAGATTTTATATTAAAAAATTTTGTTCGTTTTCGCCACATATCGAGCAATGCTTCTTTATTTTTGCACGTATCCTTTCATTGCGTAAAAGCATTTGTAATTCTGTGTAACCAATATGACGTAAACTTTGCAAAAAAATGTCAGTGTTCTGTCGGTAAAGTTTTCAGCTTCAGCATCCCCTTAAGCGAGTCGATGTTAATGAGAAGTGCAATAGATGACGTGCAAGTACCGACTGTATGTATCGAAAATCAAGATTGCTTTCTAGTAACGTACTTACGATATATACCGACGATCGCACATTGTTATTTCGGCACTTTCGATACTTATTTCCGCGCTAGACTCACTTTCGATAGATAAAAGATGCGTAGAACGCGAAACGATGTCGATCGCAATGTATCAGTGAAGGCTGCTCGTCACGAAAAGATCGATGTACAAGACGGCCACACAATCGACGACGCAAAGTGCCGAAAGTGTGCACTGAGGCGTGTACGGTGGCGCGCTCATGCGCCTCCCTCTCATTGATGCCTTACCACTCGATAGATCAATAGTTACTAGAACTTCTCGATCAGAGTCGCATTCGTATCTGGCTGTGCATTGCTTACGACAGTTAATTTATCCAGGAAACGAGAACGTGTGGTTTAATTCGACAGTAACGCCGGAGGCATACAAAAAACTTAAATAGTAAGATGTAAGCAATAAACAGATTGACCAACCGCAGTCGATGATTCTTCTTATGGTCCAAGGATCAGCTGTAATTTGCTTACCACTTACGTCCTACTGTTTAAATTTTTCTATGTGTTTTCGGCCTTATCATCGAATGAAGTTCTCGCTTTCTGGATGAATTAACAGTCGTGAGTAATATGCAACTAAATACGCATGCAATTCTGCAGCCTTATTCTATAACATTTTAATGACAATGTCACTACCATGGCGTGTCGTTGCGTAGTTTTTCTTTCATATGTTATAGACTTTCTATAATAAGGGACTTTTTATAATAAGGGATTGTTCTAATCTCTTGGTAAGCTACCTAACAGTTAAATCATGTGTCTGTCTCTAATTTGAAGAAAAAACGAAGTTCTCTTTAATTGTCAAGTAGCTTATATCAAAAAGTTGGAACAATCCGCTCTAAAGATATTGGTCATAAGATAATAATCATAAGTAGGCAAATTGACCAACCATTGCATTATTTTTGAAAATAATCGACAGTGATTAGTTAATTTGCTTGTGGCTTATGACTAATGGCTTATTATAGGAGGCCCATATAGCTGCGCAACGACAAAATAAGTCTAGTATTACATGCATCGTACAAATATTGTCGGACATGTTGATTAACTGATGGATAAAATTCTCCTCTAAAAAGTCCATAACTTTCTTTCCATGTATCTCAGATATTCTCTATTCGACTGCATCTGACAAGTTTGTCATACGATACATGTAATATACAAGCCTAATGGGCCTTCTACAATAAGATATTAGTCATAAGTAAGTAGGCAAGTTGACCAATCACAATCGATTATTTTTTTAAATAATTGACTGTGATTGGTTAATTTGCTTGTAGCTTATGACTAACTGTTTATTGTAGAAAACCCATAACGATAACGATGCTGTCGTTAGAAGTTACAGAGTCGCAAAGTTCTAGTAACTATCGATCTATCGAATGGCATCACGGAACTGCGATCCGATAGGACGGTGTAGGAACGCGCCACTATACACGCCGCAGTGCACACTTTCGGCACTTTACGTCGTCGATTGTATAGCCGTCTTGTACATCGATCTTTTCGTGACGAGCAGCCTCCACTGACACATCGTGATCAATATCGCTCCACGTTCTACGTATCTTTTATCTATCGAAAGTGAGCTTGGCACGAAAATAAGTATCGGGAGTGTCGAAATAGCAATGTGTGATCGTCGGGATGTATCGTGAGTATGTATTAGAAAGCAATCCCTTTGATTTTCGATACACACAGCCGATGCTTGTCACGGCTATTGTGCTTCTATTCTATTGTACTTCTCATTAATATCAACTCGCTCAACTAATAGTCCCAGACAGCACAAAGACGTTTTAAAAACGTACGTACTGGACGTTGTGTACGTATTTAAAACGTCCATTTCAGATACACAAACGTTTTTAGGACATTTTAAAAACATCCATTGTTACTTTTATGGATGTTCAAAAGACATTCGAATTAAGGACCCACCGGACTAAAACTGGACGTTCTTAGAACGAAAATAGAATGTTTGTAATTTTGAATATTGAATGTTCCTAACCACCAAAAGAATATTTAAAAGACATTTAAAAAAACATTTTTAAAACCGTTAAAAATAATGGAATACCCAGACAGCACAAAATATTTATAAAATATTTACAAAATATTTATAAGATTTATTTGAATATTTTATAAATATTTACCAAAATATTTCATAAATATTTTTATGATCTTAGCTTAATAGATCATAAATATTTATCATAAATATTATAAAAAAATATTTATTAAAATATATACTTTTTTCTTTTTTCTAAATCTTTGGATGGGATTGTTTAAATTCATTCATGTTAGTGAAACCGGCTTATACTATTAATAAATGAAGACATCCTAGATGGCACAAATATCGAAAATCGAGTCATAAGACGTCTTTAAGGCAACTTTAAGACATCTTTAAGACAATACTTTATAAACTTGTCATAAAGACAACTTAAAGATGTCTTAAAAACGTCTTATGTCCCACTTTTAGACATTGTGCTGTCTGGGATATGCGAGCTCAACATATGTTCCTTAGAAATACATAAAATGGACGTTTTTAAAACATAAAAAAGTCCATGTATTTTGTACATCGACTAATGTACATAATTAAAACGTCCATATTAGGTCCATGGACGTTGGGACTAAATAAAAATCAAAATTGGACGTCCAGTGGACGCCGTGTGCTGTCTGGGATATGCGAGCTCAACATATGTTCCTTAGAAATATATAAAATGGACGTTTTTAAAACATAAAAAAGTCCATGTATTTTGTACATCGACTAATGTACATAATTAAAACGTCCATATTAGGTCCATGGACGTTGGGACTAAATAAAAATCAAAATTGGACGTCCAGTGGACGCCGTGTGCTGTCTGGGATAGAATCGGATAATCGTTGGATTTATTAACGAAGAGTTAGAATCGCGATGATAATCCGAGGAAAAGAGAAAGACAAAACGACGTTAGAGATATACGCGACGTCGGATCTCGCGCGATACGGTCCAGTGGGCGCTGCAAATGCTTTGTAGCGTTTTTACTTCTTTTTCTTTCTTCATTCGAATCCAAGGAATAGAACAAGAGGGAGAATGCTGCTGCGCAGCATTTGTAGCGGTTGTTGGACTGCACCTCTTGTCGAATGCGATATCGTTCACGTTTTGACGCGCACTTTCGGCACTGCGTCGTTGATTGTGCGGCCGTCTTGTACATACATCGATCTTTTCACGACGAGCAGCCTTCACTGACATATCGCGATCGACATCGTTCCGCATTCTACGCATCTTTTATCGAAAGTGAGTCTGGCGTGGAAATAAGTATCGGGAGTGCTGAAATAGCGATGTGTGATCGTCGGGATGTATCATGCGTTATATAGTGTAAGTATCGTATTAGTATAAGTACCTTATTAGAAAGCAATCCCCTTGATTTTCGATACACACAGCCAATGCTTGTCACGGCGTCTATTGCACTTCTAATTGACATCGACTCGCTTAACTTGGGAGTAAGCGCGTGAACGAGACCAACGTTAGTAGACGCGGTTATTTCGACCGAAATTAAATATTTAAGCACATATATGTGTAATAATTAAGTAATAATTAATAAATTACTAATCCAATTATTAAAAGAAACATAACAATTGGAGGAAATAATTTTATGATGTAACTATTTCTTCTTTTTCCTATCTTTTTTTCTTTTTACTATTTCTATATCTAATATGTTTAGGAAACATATTAAACTTATTATACATATGTGAATATATTAAAAATAAAATCATAATATTTTTATTTTAATTGCATTAGTAAAAAATGACATTCTTTTAGTTTAATAAAATAAAATAAGAATTTCTTGCTTCTCTTGTTTTACTTTGATTAACTTAAACATTAATTTAATAAACTTAAAAATTTATTTGATAAATTTAGAAATAGAAAATAAATCTTGATTTAATTTGATTTGATTTGATGGCAATATTAAAATTATCACATTATATATTATATCAATAATTCAAGTATTAATTTTAATAATATCACTATTGAATCAAGAATTTATACTCTATTGAATCTTTCTCTATTAAATCATTATTGAATCAAGAATATATACTCCAATTACGCGTGCTGTTGAAAATTTTATTGATTCAACAAAGAAAGAGAGAATCGTCCGTCCAACTATAATGTCGGAAAGACAATAGACGTTCGGCAGCACATCGAGCGACGCTGACGCGGCAGAGATAAAAGACTAACGTTAGTAGTCTCTATGATCTTTTAGACCGACTGCTAAAAACGTATAAAATTTCACATAGAAATAAGCACGTCTATGCGTCTTCTCCATGCTATACGAGAAAACAGAAAGAAAATTTACGTAAAAGCGAAAATACGATAATGTCAATAGATTAGATGATATAAGTAGAAAACGATAAAGTATGGGAAAATGACCGATATGCGCCCACTTAAGGGGATGCTGAAGCTGAAAACTTTACCGACAGAACACTGACATTTTTCTACAAAGTTTACGTCGTATTGGTTATACAGAATTACAAAGACTTTTACGCAATGAAAGTACGTGCAAAAATAAATAGGAACATTGCTCGATATGTGACGAAAACGAACAAAAAATTTTTAATGTAAAATCTCAAGCTGTCAGCTGTCAGTTAATATTTGCCTAGTCCAAAAGTTCCGCAGCTTGTACATACCGAAAATGTGGATGCTTCAAACAGAAAAATTTTGAAGAACATTACTGTATCTTCGTATCTGCATTTGGAAACTTCCCAGACAGCACAATGTCCAAAATCGGATCATAAGACGTCTTTAAAATATCTTTAAGACATCTTTAAAATAAATTTATAAGGTATTGTCTTAAAGATGTCTTAAAGACATCCTAAAGACGTCCTAAAGATAAACGTCTTATGAATCAATTTTGAGCATTTATGTTGTCTGGATTAAGAATATCGAAAAGTTTGCAGAAAGATTTCTACACATATATATTTAGATTTTCCGTTGAATATGGTAAAACAAAGCAACATACATTCATGTAAGTTCTATATATACAAGAAATACGAAAAGGATAGCGTGATTATGTTAGCGTGACGATCGTCTCTGCATTATCGACATTGTTCGTTATCGACTCTAGCATCCCCTTAAAAATGAAAATAATAAGAATGTCCAGGATTAGGTACGTGCCTAGAGATTTGATATTTTTACCTTACGTGCAGCGTCATTACTGTATCGTGAGAGTATCAACTCGCCAATGTCTCCGCATAAAAACGGATAAATCGCGCTCGGTTATCAGCCGCCGACCGTTTCCCCGACGGCATCAATTCCGCCACGTTCGTCAGGACGCGTTTATCGCAAATGGCGCCACGACGACAACGGCAGCGGCGACGACAACGACGACGACGACGATGAGGAGGACGAGGACGACCGTCACCACCATTGTCGCCGTTGTCACTGTCATCATCGACACTGCCGTCGTCCGCGCCGAATTGCACGATCGACCACCGCTATTGTCACGCGGAAAGTCTCTGTATACCGCGCTCGCACGGCTCGCCCTGCTCGTTGTGTTCGTGACTGTTCGATAGTCGCTGGCGGTTATCTCCCGGTGGTCATACGCGTCGATTTTTCCAAGTCGAAATCAGGGCCAACGGATTTTCAGTTGAACACGCCGGCTCGAAAATCCAGCATGTAAGTACACACACGAGAAATCGTCGACATTACGATAGCGGAACGCACTTTATCCACCGTGTCTCACGTAGAGAATTCTAACGGACAAAATAAATATGAAAAGTGTAAAATATGTATATCGGAAGAGACAAAGAGAGAAAGCGAGAAAGAGCGTAGTCATAAAATCCTGATACTCATGTGACATGCTATGCGATAAAACCATGTTAAACTGGGAAATTTCAACAAACATCGGACGAATATTTTTTTTCTTTCTTCTCTTTTTTCTTTTTACAATAAACGTTAGATACACTAGCCGGCAAAATAGCCGCCTCAACGCGCAGTGCAATTAGGTTATTGCATAAAGAAAATAAATATTTAATATTTGTAACTATAATCATTCAATAGAGAAGTAATAACTATAAATTGTGGTGAAAAAAAGATATTTTTTCATTGAATTTTACTATAATATTAGTGATAATAACTTGTATATTGCTTCCATTATTTTATTACAAAAGATATGGTTGGAAAAATAAATATAATTTTAGTTAGATCAATTTCAGTTTTCCTCTCGGTGTAGTACTTCATAACCGTACATATTCGTTTTTGAACATTTGAAGATATCAGTGCACTAAAAAGAAGATTTAGTAATAATGATCAAGCTTTGGAAGTTTTATTTATAACAGTACAATTAATAAAATTTCGTTGAAAGAATTTGTCAATATAGTAACGACTATTTCCATTATTAATGCACTTTGCGAACACAGACAGTGTGTCATAGTGTGTACGCAAAGCGCATGGAAGCAGTTAATTCCAACGTCATAAGTAGAAAAAGTTAAATTTAGTATAGCGTATAACGAATTTATTACTGAATGTGCAGTGAAATCTATTTCCGATTGTTTATTACCAATTGTCTATTTCTGATTATTTATGGTTTACAGTGAAATCTATTTCCACTGGATAATATCAATGAGAAATAAGGCAGAATAGTAAAATGGAAGTGTTCCTCATTAAAAATCCGTAAATATTCACTGATTATCTAAACTAATTCTTTTATTGATTCAATCAGAAACATTTTCACTCATTCATTTTAAGAAGGAAAACGCAGAAAAATATATACTATATTCAAATGTTACTTACTTCAAATATTTCATAGTTTTTCATAAGCTTTATTTAAAAAACATTCTGAATCCTGGTTAGTTTAGCATTTTATTAAAAACATCAAACAAGAATTCGGGTTATTTACTATATAGAGACAAACCAACATTTTCTTCGGCAAAATTTTGTAATATTCTTGTGAAAAGAATAATCTTATCTTTTGAACACATTTGATCTTTTCTAAAATTTGCGATAAGTATATTTGAAGACTATTATCGAGAAAATATTCTTTGTAGAAGAGAACCATTACTCAAAAGAGGCAAAGTAAACTGTCGCTTCTCTTAGCAGCAGAATGAAGTTAAGGAGCTGCCGGACATGAAAACTTTACTGACATAACATTGACTTTTTTTTGCAAAATGTAAGTCTTGTTGCTTGCACAGAATTACAAACGCTTTTACACGACAAAAGTGCAGGCAAAAATTAATTGGAGCATTGCTAAATATGTGACAAAAACGAAAAAAAATATGTTTAAATTTAAATTTTGAGCTATTAGTGTAATATTTGTTTAATACAAACATTCTGCAGTTTATACATACCGAAACTGTGGATGCTCCAATCAGGAAAATTTCAAAGATTACTACTACACTTTTAGAATTTAGTTTCGATGTCAAAAAAGATACGAAAAGTTTGCAGAAAAGTTTATGATTACATGCGGTTAGGTTTTCCGACAACTATGATAAAATAGAGTAAAAAATTAGTTCACGAATATTTTTTTAGATGGCACCGTACTTTTATCGAACTTTTCACAACGTTCGAATATTCAAAGTATATATACAGTTTCCTCAGATTCCACGCAACTATTTATCGGAACGACGATAATAACTGAATAAAGACGAAGAAATCGTAAAAAAATCATCATAACGGCACGCCCGAGTTGCTTTCCTATGCCTAATAACGATAATTAAATAATAACTGAATAAATTAAATAATAACTGAATAAAGAAGTAATAATACTCAAATATTAAATGGTATAATAATATCTTCTCGCAATTGTGTGATAATATGATATCCACGAGTGAATAATAAAGAAATAATGATGATCGAAAAATCGGTAATAACAATACTTGGGTAACGGCTCTAACAAAAACTCCAGGCTCAACAAACCTAGGTAAACGTCCCGCTCGGGCAGTTGACTGAGCGGCGCTGGGAGAGGGGGGGG
>NW_022639530.1:465463-466994 GCF_010583005.1 Odontomachus brunneus | reverse complement strand
CCATCACACATAAAATTCCGTAAGAACTTAAAACGTAAGCGTAAAGAAATCGACCAATCCCAATCGAGCACTCGGCTCTTCATAACCCCTCCATTATTACGAAGAGCCGAATACTCGATTGGGATTGGTCGATTTCCTTACGCTTACGATTGAAGTTCTTACGGAATTTTGTGTATGATGGCTTTAACTGCCGAGACGAACACATCGGGAGCTGCCGCGTTATTTTCTAGATTATTCCGCGCCGATTTTTAATATCGCATTTTGACTTCGCGACAATTGGAGCAATAATTATGACAACGTACTCACGCGAGCAAGTATTGCGGGCCTTACCGCGACAGGTAATTATCACGTTTCATTGACTTTTTTATTTGTTAGGTAGAGAAACGTCGCGATCGAGTTCCTCAATGCCGATCAAATATTATCATCATCCACTTAATATTCGAGTATTATTACTTCCTTATTCGATTATTATTTAATTTATTCGGTTATCATTTAATTATTGCTATTACGCTTAGGAAAGCAACTCGGGCATGCTGTTACGATAATTTCCTTACCTCGTCTTTAATCAATTATTATTGCTGTTGCCCAGTTATTGTTATTTATTGTTATTACCGATTATTTGATCATCGTTATTCCGTTATTATCCACTCGCGGGTATTATTATCCACTCGCGGGTATTATCACACGATTGTTGAGCAAATATTATTATCACTACTATTAAATATTCGAGTATTATTATTTCTGTATTTGATTATTATTTAATTTATTCGGTTATTATTTAATTATTGCTATTATGCATAGGAAAGCAACTCGGACGTGCCGTTACGACAATTTCTTTACCTCGTCTTTAATCAGTTATTAATGCCGTTGCGCAGTTATTGTTATTCATCGTTATTGCCGATTATTCGGTCATCGTTATTCAGTTATCCGCTCGCGGCTATTATCACACAATTGTCGATCAGATATTATTATCATTTATTATTCGAATATTATTATTTTTTTAGAACAATTATAATATCTGCTCGACACACACATACACACACATAATCGATAATAGCCACGAGCGGATAATAACTTAATAACGATGATTGAGTAGTAGGTAATAACAATCAATAACTGGACAACGGCAATAATAACTGATTAAAGACGAGGTAAAGAAATTGTCGTAACACGCTCGAATTGCTTTCCTATGCGTAATAGCAATAATTAAATAATAACCGAATAAATTCAATAATAATCGAATAAGAAATAATAATACTCGAATATTAAATGGTAGTGATAATAATATCTGTTATAATAATAATGTTGTATTAATAATATCACACGACAATCGTGTGATAATATCTGTGAGTGGATAATAACGAACTAATGATGATCGAATAATCGGTAATAACAATACCTGCTCTAACAAAAACTCGGCATCACAAAGGCTAGGCAACAACAACGGCTCTAACCAAAACTCGGCACAAAGGCTATGGAAACAGATCCTCGTAACGGGGCCCGTTCATGCCGCTGACTGGCGTTCGGGAGG
>NW_022639530.1:458233-465413 GCF_010583005.1 Odontomachus brunneus | reverse complement strand
GGGGGGGGGGGGGGGGACGCACGGCTGGGTCATGTAAACATGTGTGCGCGAGCGTCACGTCACACTCTCAACCGTCGAGACGAGCACATCGGGAGCTGCCGCGTTATTATTCCGTACCGATTTTTAATACCGCGTTTCGACTTCGCGACAATTGAGACGATAATTAAGACAAATTAAGACGCTTATTCCTCACGCGAGCAGATGATGCGGACTTTACATTGAGAAGGAACTCGAGCGTGCCGTTACAATTTCTTTTCCTCGTTTTGCTGTCGCATGTAACTAATTGATACTAAATTATTAAATTAGTAAATTAAATTAAATTTCTGTCACAGAGATCCAATAGAGCAGACGCAGTCACGCGGCTCTAGGGGGTGCGATGCTTGGGGGATGCCGCGCCGGAGGATTCGGCTCGGACCTGCTTGAGTCGGCTCGAAGGTGAGCTTCACTAATTTGTACTTATAATTAGAAATCCGACAAACCTGCAAATTTTCTTGTTTGGAATCGAGTTCCTTAATGCCTCCATCGTCGTATAACTAATTAATACCAAATTAAATCTGTTTTTTGTTACAGAGACCAGCATTCGACTCTAAGGGGATACTGCGCCGAAGGATCCGGTTCGGGCCTGGCAGAGTTGGCACCAAGGTGAGTTTCACTAATTTGAATTCATAATTCCGATAAATCCGATAAAACTGGAAATTCTCTTGTTTGAAATCGGGTTCCTTAATGCCTCCATTGTCGTTTATAATACTAAATTAAATCTGCTTTCTGTTGCAGAGACGAAACAGACGACCAGCCGACTCTTAGGGGCTGCTGCGCCGGAGGATCTGGCTCGGGCCGAGTGGGGTTAGCTCGAAGGTGAGTTTCATTAATTAACATTTGTAATTAGAAATCCGATAAAATTGATGATTCCCTTGATCGAAATCGAGATAATTTGAATCGAATCAAAGATTTCGTTAAATTGTAATTACACGCAGGGAGAACTTTTTGGATAGCACCATCACTTGAAAAATTTTTATTTGTTCTGATTAAGGGATTTATTTGCAATGTCGAGAAAAAGGAAAGTGGAATATTTCAAGTGTGAATGCATTCTGAAAAATTCTTCCAGCGTGAGAAATATCGCCTTTATTTTTATTTTTTAATCTTTCAACCTTCTTCACTCTAATCGTCATCAATGCACGAATCTAATCGGCGAAATGACATTTTTCTGTTCCAGAAACGAAAGCAGAATGTGGCTACCCTGATCGGCAGTTTGGTGAGTCAAAACAAGAAACATTTTGATAATAAAAAGACAAAACGTCTTTCAATGTAGTGCATGCTTATCGAATTAATGCGATTTATTTTCCTGTAATTATAGTATGTGTACGTACCGTCCAATAATCACACTGCTCGAAACAATTGGAAGGTTGCTTTTTCAAATAATAATATTAGTGATAATGCATATTTTACATAAATTTGACAAATAAATTTTGAAGTATTTTTCTCCCAATGTATATATATATGTATTTAGAAATTGATCAATTTAGATTACTAATTGGTCGACGACTTCTGCTGGAGAAAATTTTGATTAATCAAACTCCAACACTATTTGTTAGATGCTTAAATTATTGAGTATACGTTTTGAACATTCAAAATTTTGTAAAATTATTTAGTTATATTAAATGCGATCTTCTAGGTGTCTCGAGCAGTACGCCAACGCGCAAGTAGATTGCGCCAGCGCGCAAAGGGATTGCGTTATGGATATTGCGCCACAGAAAATGCGCAATTACATCACCCGTGTCATAGATCTTCCGCCGCTCATTAATTTTCTCCATTTTTTTTTCTCGCGTAAGCTTGAATAGCGATTGCATTTCATAAAGTAGAATTCGTACTTCGTTATTAAGTAAAATTTGATATTATGCGGCACCTGCGTGAAGTGCTCTAACGTGATTATATAAACTGTTCGCAAAATTAATTTTATGATCGTCGGAAAATTTTCAGGTTTCAATTTTTCACTTAGAGTTAGAATTTCCTAATGCGGGACACAATAGAGACAATGCTAGCGAGCGTTGATCTCTCGCGAAAAACGCGATGTACACAAGTCAGTGAGTAAACTTCACACCTATAAACGGTGCATCAGCGTTATGTGTGTTAGCAGAAGGCGCATGAAGGGGACACTTCTCTTCGCACACTGCGGCGTGCACGGGCACATTTTTGCAGCACTGCATGACAGCAGTTGTTTGTTTACTTACGCGGCGCGCGACAAGTTTCATCGAACGAAAACAGACGTCTCACGCGGTAACATTTTTTTTCGCGTGAATTTTTACCAGAATCTCTATCTCTATCGTCACAATTTTCATAGATTTTTATTTTTTATTCACGCTCGCGTTCGCGATTATTAGTTTGATAGGATTACAAGTTTCACCGGATCGTATTTGCGGAAAAGTCGCTTCGCAGAAATATTGCGAAGTTGTTATCCGCAAAAGCATTGCGGAATTGTCTTCGCAAAAGTATTGCGGAGCTGTTATCCGCAAAAATATTGCGGAGCTGTATTGCAGCCTACTATGCTGCACCATCGAAACGTTATTATACATTACATTAATAACGTTACATAAATACATTAATAACGTTACATTATTAAACGTTACATTATAGGGATATTCCGTGTCGTACGTGAGAATTTCGCACAGATTACTTCGCCCACGTGTCGAAAGATTTCGCGAGAACGGCTTTTGCGTTGCGTGTTTCCTTCGCTCGCGGATTCTTTCTTTTTTTTTTTAAGCGATTCGCGTCGCGCGTGTATCAAAGCGATACACTACATCGGACTGTTACTGAATTCGTCACACATACTCGTCGTTTATCTGAAAGGCCGACATTTCCTCGAAGACGCAGTTTGCGATATTTCATACGTAATTCGCAACTCGGAGTGTATCCCCCAAGAGAGACAAGATTTTTCGTGAAACCTCCGTTAGATTACCGTGGTCGGGAGTGAATTACAGGCAACGTGGGACACGAGGACTATTGCAATGTCAGATGCAGCGACAGGATGGCTGGTGAACCCTAGACACCGTGGGACGACACGCAATGGTGAGCGCTCAATTTAGACGCTCATATAGTAGACACAAAGCGTCACTTTACGTAGACTGCATGCACGTAGACGTAAATCGCATTGGGTCCAACGGGAAGTAAAGTAAGAATTGGAATTTCTAATTTGCCGGAGTTACGTAAGAATGATCCAACCAAACAATTTAGCTCTGAGATTTTCGCAATAGTTTAACAAGTCAAGCATTTCCATTTCTTTAAGAGTACTGACTAGCTCAAACCTTAGAAAAATGTGCAAAAAGACGCGACTGGTGAAAAATAAAAAAATTGTTTCTTAATTCATTTCAAGCATCTACAAGGCTTGCATTTTTTGCATTAAAGATATATGAATGGAATATCCATCAGTGATAGAAACTTTGATTTCCAAGCAGCACGCATCAGCACGGGAAGGGATACACTCACGCGACCGTGTGTGCGTAATCCCTCCCGTGCTGATGCGTGCTGCTCAGAAATCAAAATTTCTATTACTGGTATCCATTGATAAAAACTTATAATTTTTTTAATTGGATCATTTTTGCATAACAATGGCAATTGAAATTTCGACTTGGCAGGCTTCCTTCTCGTCGGATTATTTCTTGATGATACATGAAACTGATTTATTTCAACATGTCATATTTATATATTCTATATATGTTATATATGCTTTTTTTATGCTCTATATATGTTTCATATATATCCAATGTATGCTCTATATATACTATTTGATTAATATACTTTATAACTTGTTATGTCGTATTATATATGACGTACTATCTCTTCGGAGATATTTTTTTATGCATGCGCGTTTGTTGATAAAACGACAAATTAAATTTCGACAAATTAAAGACAATATATTAAATTATTAAGCCGAGACTCGAACCGAAATGTTTCGATTTCCCGCTAAATTATTAAGCCGAGATTCGGACCCGAGTGTTTTGAAATTCCGCTAAACCATTAAGCCGAGATTCGAACCGATGTGTTTTGAAGATCCGCTAAATTATTAAATCGAGATTCAACCAAAGTATTTTGTGTTTCCGCAAAATAATTAAGCCGAGTTAGTTAAGTCTGGGATAATTTTTTAAAGTTTCTTAAAGCAATTTTTGCAAAGATGTATTTTCGAAAATGACGTGAAGTGTGCGTATTTCGCTTTGCATCTTGTCTTAAATGACAATGTGACTTAGTCACTCTACTCCCTCAGTGATACGCCCAGAATCTTGAAAATAATTTCCCAATATCCCAAAGTCGCGTCCATAACGTTAGATCCATCGTAGCAATATATTCGGATTTTCGTGCATGCGCAGTGGTACCTATCTTGCACATGGGCCGAAAGTCGGTCATGTTATTGCAGGTTAGGTCATGTAGGGTTAACATGCAGAGCACATTCTGGGATAGTTTTTTAAGGTTTTTTAAAGTAATATTTGTGCTTGAAAAGATGTATTTTCGAAATTGACGTCAGGTGTACTTATTTCGTTCTGCATCGTCTCCTGGGTGACAATATGCCTTTGTATCACTCCACTCCCTCAGCAGCACGTCCAGAATCTTGAAAATAATTTCCCAATATCCCAACATCGCGCTCATAGCATTAGATCCAACTTAGCATTACAGGAAAGTCAGATTCTCGGGCACGAGCCGAAAGTCGGTCGTGTTATTTCAAGTTATTTGCGTCTTATAGTTTTAGCGTTTAAAGTATATTATGGGATACCTTTTTACAATTTTTTAAAGTAATTTTCGCGTTTGCAAAGGAGTGTTTTCGAAAATGACGTGAAATATGCGTATTTCCCTCTGCATCGTCTCTGGGATAGCAATGTGTTAATATCACTCTACTCCCTTAGTAACACGCCCAGAATTTTGAAAATAATTTTACAATAGCCCAAAGTCGCGTTCATAACGTTAGATTGAATGTAGCATCGTAGGAACGTCGGATTCTCGCACATTGACCAAAAGTCAGTCATGTTACTACAGTAGGTTATTTAGGTCATATAGTATTAGCATCTACAGCTCATTCTGGTATAATATCTTACAGTTTTTTAAAGTAATTTTTGCGTACGCAAAGATTACACGAGATTTACGTAAAGATGTATTTCCGAAAATGACATTAAGTTTAACTATTACGCTTTGCATCCTCTCCTGGATCACGTGGGATGCTCCGCTTCATTTTCGCACGTACTTTCACCATGCGAAAGAGTTTTTGATTCGACGCAGGTAGAAAGAAGTAAACTTTGCAGAAAGATTCGATGTCGTGATAATAACTTTCCTTATCGTTTTTGCCTGATACTGATGGATGCTCTGCTTCCATTTCATTTTCGCACTATTTTCACTATGCAAAAGGTAATTAATTTTGTCGAATCAGCATTAGACAATAGTTTTGCAAATGTATTCAGTATCACGTCAACGACATCTCCCAATAAAATTTACTTTGTGTTGACTTGACTAAATTATAAATGCTTTTGTATAATAAAAGTACATGTATAAATAAAATAGGGCATTCCTGCCTCAAGGATGAAAACGATGTGGAACTATTGCTATCGTGAGACTGATTTCATTTTTCAAAAATTACATTGTATGATTGCTCCAATTTATATAACAAAATTACGTGCGAAAATAATGTGTAACATTGGTCAGTGCAAAATGAAAATAATATCTCAAATTACCGTTGCTAATTATATTGAAAACTCAAATTATAGATAACGTATTTCTCAAAAAATTATTCGCAAACTACACTTGCACTTACAACACTCTTCTCTAAAAACTTTTTCTTTGATGCACCCAGTACACAAGAGGTTTAAAGAATTCATCAGAAAAGTAGCAAGAGCATATTTTGGAGAGATTGCGAAAATTGGCAACGTGGCATTCACATTTACGTGACGTCTATGTGTAAGAAAATTGAAATGACAACGTAGCACACACTCTTGCATAACATCTGTGAAAAGATGATAGCGGTATCATGTTAGCGCCTATTTGACGATCATCTTTATTCCATAAGTATCTTTGTGTATATAAATTCGATATCGTCAGCAAATGATGATAACGTTTTCTACTTTTTGATGATCATTCTACGTTATGGACGTTTATCAAGTTCGTTGCTCACATCTTCTTAACAAGTCTGAAAAATACTGGTAACCTGATTACATTGCGTGTCGAGCCTATTCTGCTGGTAAGCGTACACAAATAAACGTCAAATCGCGCGCAGTTCCATATTTTATTCGCGGTCGTCCTTGCAAGGGTACACGATCACGGGCCGACCTTTCACAAAGGACGTGGCCACTTGGGGGTGTCCATCGAAGACCGTCACGAAGTGACCATTGATGTCGGGTCGAATGTTGATACTCGAACTCGGTCGACTCGTCGGTCTGCTTCGTCTCTCCGTCGAATTACGTTCGGACGTATTTACTCTTATTACCAGGGGAGGATATCAGCTCACGGAGCGGAGAAGGACGATTGCGAAAGAACGCTTGCGATAATTGAAGCCTTCCCATCCTCCTACCTCACCCTTTACAGCACCGTCCCAGCACCGTCGAAGCACCACGCGATTCCGTAACGATCGGCGATTTACGACACTCTCGGCGTATTTTAACGATCACCCTTTAAGGGCCCGGCAGAGCCGGGGCGCGCGAGCCCTCCCGGCTGAGGCGTCGCGCAAACAGAGACGCCAGGCGTCGGGATATAAATCGCGCTGGGACTCGGCGCAATTTTATGTACTCTGCCTCGTAAAAAAGAATTTATAACGATTTTATGCGGCGCTAGCGGCCGGGCGAGCATGCACCCGCGCTGTTCCATCGGCGATTCCGGCGGAATTTATGTTTATTAATTGTTTATCGGATCGGTCCGAGAAAACGGCCGGCTTCTATGTACAGTGTCACGGTAGGAAATACGAGTGCATTCGCGGCTGGTGCCAATATCGCCCGGTTATAACGGGTGTGATTTACATTACGTCGCGCGAAGGTCGGGATACGACGTAATTTATACACACATTTAGTAGTGCGCGATGGTTAATAAATGGTTACGCGTCGTGGAGCGGTTATTCGTTGCTCGTCGATCGAAATGTGTGCCACTCGCGTCGATACATATTTTCTTTCTCCTCTCTCTCTCTCTCTCTCTCTCTCTCTCTCTCTCTCTCTCTCTC
>NW_022639530.1:433572-457999 GCF_010583005.1 Odontomachus brunneus | reverse complement strand
CTCTCTCTCTCTCTCTCTCTCTCTCTCTCTCTCTCTCTCTCTCTCTCTCCCCTCTGCTTTCAGGATTGAGATTAGCCGCGAAGTTCTAGGATTTATTTTTTCCACTTTGTTCCACGCGCGGTACACCAGCGCGCCGCAGTAAAGGCCACGCAAATAAAACATTAAGTTAATTTTTATGATCAGGTTCTCTCGGCTTAGAGTGTTAGGAAAGTCTTTCGAAAGCCAGGAATAACTTGTCGATATTGCGCGACGCGCTTGTTATAGTCTTCGCGCAAGAATACGGTCGAATGGAAGTTTGGTATCGAGCGCTTCTCGCGCTCCTTATGCGAGTTACAAAGTTTCGCGATACCGATCGGAAATTTTCCGCAAAAGTTTTAAGTGCAGTCAGGTTTCCTTTCTTTTTGCATCATGTCCTATTGCGAGAGCAATTATTGCCGTTTGGCAGAGTATGATATAATTAAAGAAAACGAATAATTAATCAATTGTTGCGTATTATACGTACGCATCGTGTAATAAAATATATGGATTTTATTACAACATGTAAAAGGACCTCATATATATATATATATATATATATATATATATATATATATATATATATATATATAATATTATTTAAAATTAATTATATAAAATTAATTATATAAAATTAATTATATAATTATATATATATAATTTTACGAAAGAAGTTAATGGTTTATTACGAAAATAATTAATGTGCTGATGAATATCTAAAATGTAAATCTCCGTCAATATTTCGATCTTATTTTCTTTATTTTATTTACTGTATTATTTTCTCCATTAATCATACATCATACATTTCACGTATACTATATACGTTGTTATTTATTGTTACAATATCTATCTACACTGCGCATCGTTGTTATAGTTTCTTTCTGATTGCATATCTGTGTACAACCTTTCAGTCATATTTGCTTTGCTTTTTGCGTATCCCTAAAGAGATGTTTATATATCCCATAAAATAACAAACTCTATTCTACTCTGCTCTACTCTACTCTTTAATGTAAGGATCTCTTCGAGAGAAAATTATAATAATAAATTTTGCCGAACGGCAAGGATTTCCATCGTGATATTCACCTGTTGCAATATATTTTTTACTAATTTGTTAAAAAATAAATTCCTTTCACCGTTCATTTCGAAAAAGAACCGCTGTCGTATAGACACCTAGGAAATTCCTATACCGATAAATTTTTCATACTCCAGATTCTCTGTGACTCCTTTTGTTCTTCGCGAAACGTGTACTTCCGTGATAAAATAAATTCCGGAGTCTTACGGGTTGACATTTCTCGGCTCCGTAAAAATGGCCGAACTTCCAGTCCGGTGAGACCGGCCTTAGAGATTCTAATAAAAAAAAGGGAAAGAAAGAAATAAGGGGAACCAGCTATGACCGAAATACTTCCATATAATCGGCGTGAAAAAGAAATGACTAATTAGTAAGATGTAATAATATACTAACGAATATGAGCAAGAAAGCCGTGAGTTTTTCATTAACAAGCCAACGCTTGGCAATGTTCCCATGGAGAAAGCTACTCTATTCTTTGAAGTTTCAATCGAGTATGCGTCCACTTAGCATTTTATGATCCCAGTATTGAGCCCAGTATTGAGTCATTAGCACGTCTAAAATCTTCGATATCGGTAAACAATACTAGCCTAGCCTATTAAGAGGAAATTCTGGCTTAGATAGTCGAGAAATAGCAAGTTTCTAAATTTTTTCCAAAAGAATAGATAAAGATATTAGTACAGGATTTTTTACTATGTTGCTTATCATTGTTTTGTATAAAAAGTTACTTTTTATGTAAAAATGTTGCAATTCCGTTGTTCATAGGTTTTTTTATGGCGAGTCACTGGACGTCTTTAACTGATGCACAACATTACAGTGTAATAATCTGAAACAAATAAGACTAGAAAATTTAATAACTATATTAAGTTTGTCGAGGAATATACTTTATTATATGAATAAAATCGAAATTGAACAAAATGTCGGTATTTCGATTCATTACAAATCATTTTTCTTCTTTCTTCCTTTTTTATTTAGTGCCTCGGGAAAAAATATAAATTTTAGAAATTTGCTAACTGATTTAAGTTCAGTCTTCAGCAAATTTAATATTTTTAAGTTTTTAAATTTTCTTATTCCATTTATTTTAGATTATTTCATGAGATGTAATAATGCTCACACCAGTTAGAAATGTTCGATGACACCGCTCTCAGTAGAAAAAACCTGAATGACGAAAATTCAATTTTTCTTAATAAAAAATAAATAAAATTTTTCTTAATAAAAAATTTTTTAATATTTAAAACAATAATAAATAACATAATTAAAATTCTACATTAATATCCCTATTTATTTCTTTAAAAAAAGTTAGCCTCCTATTTTTTCGAATATCTAAATCAGAATATTCTCTTCAATTGCATTCAAATGATACATTATCATTAAACTGAAAATTTCGTATGAAATTTTTTTAATAAAGCTTCACAATTTCATATTTTATATTACGAAAATGTTTGACATTCTATTTCCATATCTAAATATATTCTAGCATATAACCAGACAGACAGATATACGTTTTTACTCGTCGATATATAAAGTCTGCATCCTTTATAAATGCATTCACATATATTTATCACATTGAGAATATCGAAATAGAAATATACAAGAGAAATTATTAGAATTCATTTAAAACAATTATTTGGCAAATTGCTATGTATATCGATGACGTATGCAATTCGCGAGTTTGGAGCTTAATATGGGAATGCTAAAGCAGTTTTCGAATATTCCGTTTATCTTTGCAATATTGTGTCTTTCTCACGACGTATTCTGAATATAAGATTAGATACAATGGGAATGGAAGATACGATTGTGCAGGATGAGTCAATAACTATTGTTACCTTGAATATTCTGGAAGTAAAAAACAAAAGTTACTTTGAGATCTTCGAAGCTATCTGCTTTAGGAAAAAAATTTAACCGTAAAAAGCGGTTTCTAAATAAAATAGCTCCAAAAACTTGAAAATCACCTTTCTTTTTTGCTTTCTAAATATTTAATGTACCAATAGTTATTGATTCGCCCTTTAATTTAATTATCAATGATTTAATATTTGCGATTTTTTGCACTGTAAAAACTGATGTGAACACATTTCATGTGTTCAATCCTCCATTCTCATTTATATGTAAATTTAACGTAAAACAAATGTGTTAAAAAGTAATATGCATAATATGGAAAAAATTAACATAAGAATTTAACACTTGAATACCGTTAGGAATCACAAGTTGTGTTAAATTGACATATTTAATGTCAGACATAGATTATGTCAATTTAACATTATCATTTCATCAAAACCATAGATTAATACTTCTCTCAAATGTTAAAGTAACCTTTTATTTTAGTTAATTTAACATTATACATTATACATGTCAATTTAACACAAACTGTGATTCCTGACGGTATTCAAGTGTTAATTTTTTACATATTATGCGTATTACTTTTTACCACATTTTTTTGTGTTAAATTTACACATAAATAAGAGTGGATGATTTGGGACACATGAAATGTTAAATTTAACACATCAGTTTTTATAGTGTGGTAAAATTACAAAATATAACATGGACGATGGAAGATAAGCGAGAAAGCCGCGAATAGAAACAATAATAAATAGATAATTGCTTCAGGACAGGAATTGCATCGGAAAATGGATTTTTAATAACGGATATGTAATTAATTATAAAGCACAACAAGAAGCACGCGAGCAATTCGTGTCACGAGGTCATAACAATTATTTCGGGATCGAGCGTACATGATATGTATGTCAATTTACATCGATGTTGGAGATTAAGGCCAATGTATTGTTATTGGCGTTTCTACTTATACTTTCAATTTTACAGAATTCGGCACAGAGTTCAGCCGTAACGGTAAAGGCAAAACTCCGCGCTATTCATAGTAGCGATAAATGTAACTCCCGTAAATCCGGAACTCGCGTGAACTGTTATTGGAATCCCATCTACAAGGCCCAAAATGTTTCCCCGCAACTATGTAATGAAATAAATGCTATAAATAAATAAATATAAAAGAAACTTCCCAATAAAAAGTTGCCACGCGATATTTCCAGCCCGCAAAAAAGAGGAACATTCATTGCAAAATATCTCGTTAATTACCATAATTTATCCGTTAACTCTCGCAAGCGCACCGTCGAAACCAACTGCGAGATTATTACTTCTGAAATTGTTCGACGTAGAAGCGTTAAGCTCTGACGCATTTTTTTCTTTCCTTTTTTCCCTTTTTCAAAAGTGGAACGGGAACGCACATGGGGGAGCGCGATTCGGCGAACGTGGATACGCAACTCGGAAAGTCAAAGGGACGCGAATGCACTCGTATGTTCATACGCGTAATACATTTTTTCTTGCCGCTACCAAACCGCAACGAGTCGTAGTGGTGGATTGTTGCGAGATCCCGGGCGTATCGATTTAACGCGCGTCATTCCGCGTTGATAAGTTCCAGCGAACGATAAAGTTCCTCCGCCGGATCGATCATCATTCCCGAACGAATTAGTCGTACCATACGTTATACCTGTCACTTACACGCTTCGCATTGAACGTGGCCAGTCGGAGCACTCTCGAACCCACTCGGGGGATCCACGAATCCCCCCTGCCTGCCCCCTGCTGCCGCCGCAGCACGGGGCCGTGTTGGGGTTGAAAAAGTGTTAAATCCGCAAACATCAAAGGGACGAGGCAGCGCGAAATGTTTCATGCGACGTCGATGTTTCAATCGGCATCTCTCGACGCCGTGATAGATCGGCGGCGATTTCTATCGGCGCTCTCGTTGGCCCGCGCTTTTGCTAGGTCGAAACGCTGATTCCACCAAGTAGGCCAAAACGTATATAACGTCCCATTGTCGAGCCGGCGTAAAACAACGCCGGAATCATTAAACTCATTTACTCGGGAAGGAGGGGGGGATCGACGTTTCCTTCACAATTTTACATCAGAAATAAAAAAGTAGAATAATACGGAATATTAAGAAAAAGGACTTAAGAAAAACTAATATAATATAGGTAATATTCACTAAACTGAATAAAAAATACTTTGAAAATGAGAAAAATCGACTTTCTCAGAGTTAGAGGAAGTTAGAGTTAAAGGAAATTTTTTATTTCAATGGACACTCGTAGACGAAAAGGCTGTACATAATTTCTTGAGTGAACTTGTGATCCGTTTCGTCAAATGGCAACATTTTCTCATTAGGAAGCGGATTCTTCCGCAAGACGACAAAACAAAGGGTTCACAAACTTACCTAAAAAATTATAGATAACTTTTCTGTCTACCAGTGTATAGTTTGTTTGCTTATATTATTATATGCGCTGTGTGAAAACGAAAGATTATCTCATTATATAACATTCTTATTACCAATACCTACAAAAGGTATTCGACATACTCCTCTTCCACATACAATTCACAACAAGGGATTATCTCATCATCTTAGTTCAATTCGGAATATTTGTCTTCACGAACTATGATTACATATCTATTCAGTGCTACACAGTTATATAGTTACATAGTTACAAAGTTACGTGAGATATGATACGATTCATTAGATACTGCAAATGCTTTGAAGCATCGTATAGACCAATCATAGCTTCCCTTTAAGCACTTCAAAGCGTTTGCAGTAATGAACCATACTCACAATTTTCTGTTTTTCACACATAACGAGTCTCACATAACGAGCAGATTTTCGAAACCGAACATTGCTTCTAACACTGAAAGAGTTGGTTCTTTGACTCATGTTCACTAAATATTTTTTATTCAGTTTAGTAAATACAATATTTATTACCCATTCTGCATGCCTGTTTCTTTTAACACTCTGCATATCTTTAAAAATTACTGTTTTGCGATCAAGAAAAAGAGAGCGCAATATTAGCCGTTGCTCCTTCTGAGAAGCAAGGCGCGTATAAGGTTGAATCCTCCGCACTGCAAGTAGTACAATGTACTATAAGTCGGCCCACCTTCCCAAAGGCGTGTCTTTCGCGTTACACGAACATTTGGTCGGTTTTTGCGTGATCCAGTAACAAACAGGCAAACAGAAACTTAATTCCACTCATGTAAGCACAACACGGCAGTTTGGTCTACTTGCTGGGGGGTACACACAGGGTGTGCTTTAGTTGGGGGCCTACCGTGCCGATACTCCCTCTCGCAGGAGGAAAGCACGAGGCGAGCGCGATCTTAACGAGAGCTCGTCACGCTCACGCTCGTCCGCTCATTATCGAGCCGTTCGTGTGTAATTTGCGGTTCCAAACTGTTTTTCTCCGGCCCGCCGGTGTCCGCTGAATTATGCAGCGGCGCGATGCGGAAAAAGCGGGCCGGCGTGTGAGCGTGATCGCGTTTTCACTGTGTTTTACGGCGAAATCGAAGATAAATATTTTCGGTATGTAAAACAGAGTCGCGCGGCGTGTTCGTTAAAGCGCTGCCGCGATTATTTAGCTGTCGTGCCGACGCGAGACGAATATAATATTCGTTTTGGATGACACCGAATTCATTGTTCGCAGTACGCGTCTGCACAGAGAGAAAGAGAGAGAGAGAGAGAGAAGAAAGAGAAGAGGAGGAGGCCGTCACCGTCACGCGAGTTTCAATAAAGCCGGCAGACAGCATCAAGTGAGCTTCTAATTTCCTCATTGTTCCTAATAATATAATATGTCGTTTGAATCGCAACACGATATACGTACGCCTTGTACGTTGTATTTGGAACGTGCGCGAGAGAAGATAATTTACAAAGAGGATACGGGTGCGATCTCGCGGTATAAGCCTATCCTTGTAGCGACGCGACAATGTGGCGACAAAGCATCAAAGTATTTGAGTTGCAAGTAAATGTTAATAATTTACAAACTTATCAAACTGCCCATAGGAGGGAAATCTTTTTCGCAAGCAGCGCAAACTTCTAAAAGATGTCTTAAAGACTTCTAAATAGTATAGGAAGTCTTTTGGATGTCTTTAAGATATCATTTAGTATTAACTATAAGATATCATGCATTATTCATAATAGCAACCACTATCTATTAGGCGTGGAAGTAGTTTTTCGGTAAAATGTTGAAGACATCATCATCGCGCTATACTACTGACAGTCACATTAAACACTTTCTACATCGTATCAGTGATGTAGTTGCCCCCATTTTTATTTTCTCCTTATTGATTGTAATCACCGATTCACACGTGTATTCTTCCGTTGATCCGTTGGTCTCAAAACTCTGCTAGTTTTCTTTACTTTTTGTTGCGAAATTCTCTTCTTCCTAATACATCAATCTTGTCAATAAATTTCAAGACTGATTTTGATTGAAGACTGAGGTACAATCGGGAGCATCGAAAGCTATCCACTCAGATATCCCTCAGCTATCCCCTACACTTCATGTCGTCTCCTTCTACCTACACCAGACCTTCCTCTATTCTCGGCAAAAAATTTGGACCGACTATTGTTTAACCGCGCGATGACTTAATGTTTTTAGTACATATTCACATATCACACACAAAGAATTAAATATTTCGTTACGTTCTTGTTTGGAATAGAAGAAAGGCTTTTGAGTAAATAGGAGGAGATGTTTCGAAAAGTGGTGGGAAAAAAATAGGTGAATAACTTTCGAAATGCCCTCGAAATTGTACATATATCAATCTAGAGCAAATTAATTTTAGGAGGACAGAGTTGACATCAAATTTTTATGTTATTCCATGTCTATAACTATTATGGGCCTTCATACACAAATTGATATAACAGTAGTGTGAGACGCACCGTAAAAATTGACCAATTACGATCGAGTATTCAAAAAAATGGTGACCTTACGATTCGATAATTTTCAACGTGATTAGTCAATTCTTTCAGTACGTCTTACGTTACAGCTACGGCAATTTGTGTGTGTGTGAAGGCTCTTATATGTTATTCTATAACCCCATAAAATGTAATAAATAAATAAAACTTTTTAAAAATCAATATTATGCAAGGAAATCATGTTAAAAGTGGAAAAAGAAGACAATGATTATAACTTACGATAAGTGGTTTAACAAATATCAAATCAACTTTTTTGTTAATATACGTCCAATAAATTGAGTACAATGTTACTCAAGCACATAAAATGAGGATGCGATTGTCAGGGTTAAAAGAGCGAGCTAATAACAGACATGTAGCCATGCAGCCGTTAAAAGCTAAGCGAACATAGTACATGCAAAATTATTATTATTGTCCCAAGATGACATTTTTTTCATGTAAAAAAGAAAGCAGCAGTTCCACGAAAAACTACGTGTTAAAAGGTGATAAAGTGTAACGTTTAGATACGTAAAACAGGGTCCAATAAATTTAATCCAGACAGGAATCAGTGGATTTTTATTATTATTTATTATTATTATTATTATTGGATATTG
Organism: Odontomachus brunneus; assembly: GCF_010583005.1. Classification (NCBI taxonomy): domain Eukaryota; kingdom Metazoa; phylum Arthropoda; class Insecta; order Hymenoptera; family Formicidae; genus Odontomachus; species Odontomachus brunneus. The sequence goes on along the minus strand of NW_022639530.1, from coordinate 449,595 downwards.
GATAAAGTTCTGAAGTTCACTGAAGTAAAAGTGTTGCAACCCTTTTTCCGAGGACTGTATCCTTTTTTCGTCTGAATGGATGTAAAAATATCTGGACAGAGCATTTCCGCGGAATTGAAGCTTTAGGGTAAATTGGGCTGTAACGGACATGATCAATCAAAATGGTTGATGGGCTAGAATAGCCCCTATTCTAATTGTATTTTATTTTTTCGTTTTGCAGTGTTTCTGTTTTTCGCATAATCAGGCATATTGTAGAAGAAAATGAAATACTTTACTACTACTAATAAAAGATTTTATTTTATTTTTGTTTACGAAATGCATAACCTCGAAACGCAGCAATGCCTCGGATAAAAATATGCCACACGACTGCATCTAGTGTAAAAATATATTTGAGGCTATACATATCGTGCTTTTGAATTTTGATCAATCAAGGTGGCCGCGACGGATGTTTCTCTTGAAGCTTTACACTTCGCGTTCACAGGAATACTCTATGCTCTGTCCAGATATTCCTACATTCATGATCTGGACGTAACGGGGGAAGAAGCCGTCGCCACAGCGGATACGACGCACACATTCAAAGCTGCATACAGTGGTGTATGCGAAAATGTACGTTTCGTCTCGTTCTTTGGATAACGTCTCGCAAGGGACGGAAACCGCGATGACATAATTCCCAAAAATAATTCAGCTGCGCGAGCAATCGACGTCAACGGTATCTGCGAATCGCTCTATGACACCGTGGGGCAAAGTTCGCCGCGTACGCCTCTATCTACTCGCCGGGCGCGCTTATGCCGAATTATTCCACTTGCTGCCGCCGCGCCGCGCTCATCGACCGGCGCCGTCACTTTTCAAACAAACTGCGATCGATTAGCGCGACGCCACAAAACCCTCTCGATATAACTCCCGTCGTATCGCCGGTGTCGTGTCTCTTGTGTCGTGTTGAGCCACCTGAGAGGCATTGGTAGTAATTTTTCATGCGGGGGAGATCCAATTCTCCGCTTCTCTGACATTTCTCTTTCTCCAGTCGCGTTTTGCATTAAAGTATCGTTATGCAACTGCACAGCGTTACCTACCGTCGCCGTTATCGCGAGAAATATCGGATTGGCCCCGTTACTCGCGTTGTTCTCGCATTTCCACATGCGTTGATAAATACCGCGAAATTTTACACACGACTGTTTAATCCACTTGAAGCTTTCAGTAGAGTCTGAAAATCCGAAACGACTAGGCGAAATACACGTGCCTGATTGCACTTTTTTTTCGCTTTCTCATTAAACACTTCGATTCATAATCTTCCCGAGGTAATGAAAGTCTCAACGAGTATCTATTTGTTCCCACACTCACGCGGATCGCGACGGGAACAACAAAGGCAACAGTTCTGCGACGATGAAAACGCCCAGCCAGTTTCGTTCTATTTCCTATCGTTCATTCTATTTCCCATTACGCGCACTGTTATCCTTCACAATCCCTAAATCCAAATATTTGTAAAATACAGTGTCCGGCGTGGAAAAGCTAATACTTTAAAACTACGTTACTGACGCATTTTGAGCCGACCATTTCTCAGCGAGATTCAAACCTCCATTACTCGCGTACGGTCAGACTGACGAGAAAGTCTTTAGTAAATTTCTCGTAAGTTCCTAACTATTGTCAAAGTATTTTGTTTTCAGTAAATAATTTGTTTGAAATAATTAATCTGCTTTAATTACACACAGAAAATAATATAGTCTTTTTACAAATCCTTTTCAATTTTATTATGTTTCTAGTAATGCAGTAATAGACTGTCAGTAAAGTCTATCTTGCTAAGAAACTTAGTATAAATCTTAGTAAGTTCTGCTGGAAAAATTTTTAATATCATAGTTTTTATAAAATATCAGTGATATATATATATAAAATAAAAGGAGAGAGAGAGAGAGAGAGAGAAAGAGAGAGAGAGAGAGAGTCAATTATTGCAGAATATCAAATTATTTCTCGGTTACAAAATTCTATAGTAATTTTTGCCATAAAATCCTCTCTGTGCACAAATCTTATTATCGCCGTTCCTCTTAAAATACGATCTCTTAAACCGCTTCGAGCGTTTACGTCACATTTTGGAACGCGAGTAGCCTCAATGTTCTTTTCTCGCCGTATCCGTGAATATTGGTCGCGTTGTATAATCGATTACACCGTTGGGCGAGTCTCAAATTGAGCTGGCGGCAGAATTCGGCGAATGCACAAAGGAAAATTCGCTCCGTGTGACTGAAGAGATCAGCGTGCGCTAATTAACAATTAACATCGACTCGAAGTAGTAGATTCGCTCAAGCATTATCTGCCGAATCGCAGTCCCGATACCTCGACCTCGATACCTCCACCGATTCTCCGGACGGTTTGCTCGATTCGTCGGACGTCCGTTGGATTTTCCGTGCCGAAATCAGAGGCCATCGGCGAAATCGTGCGGCAGGGCCGCGTTCGTGATTTCGTGGAGCATATGTTAAATCGCGGGAGGACTCGCACGATCTCGGAACGCGGCGGAACATTTATTTTTCCGCTCGGTTTTGCCCATCGGTGGGTTTGAACGAATCGTTCGGTTTTCTCCGAGTACTGCAGCCAGGAATGAAATCGTTCTCCGCTCGTTTTCCCCGCACCTTCCGCCCCTCCCTCCCTCCTTCCCTCCTCCTCTGTCTCCAGTCGCTCCCACTCTCGCTCGCCCGTCTTTGTCTCTTTGCCAAACTATTTTTTATCATCGGTTTTGCAAACGCCACCTCGTTCTTCTTCGCTCTTTTTTCTCCTGCCATTTTCTCGTCGGCCATCTCCTTCCCGCCCCCGTTTTCACACCGTGTATAGCTTAGAGTAACTCTAGCTTAGCGCGAATCCGCGCGCTGGTTTTCGCAGTGCGCGCGGAGAAATTTGTGTGCCGTTCAATGCGTCGAGCAAACGTTCCTGACACCAATCTGGGAAGCTGACTATCGCGAGAGAAGTGATTCGCTTTCTGCCGTATTTCTAAGCAATCTATACTTAAAGTTGATTTAATTCTTAATCCGCAAACATCGTTTTATATATACTGCGCTGCGGAAATGTGGAAACAGACGTGGTGAAACTGGCGACCACGGGGGAGTGCAAGAGCTTGCTAATTGAAACTTCATGAAGCTTGAGAAATGCAAATAAATCTAATTGGAATTTAAATATAAAATCGCGCGCGTTAAACGCTGCACTCGATGGCAATCGCGTCCAATTACGATGATCAATATTTAAATCTTTGCGCATGTAAAATCGCGACTACCGGCACTACTACAGCCAAGAAATTGGCTCCGAATAACAACTGCGGCGCGCCAGTCAAATAATTAAATAACCTGACTTCGTGTAATTCGATAATCGCATTATGCAATTTTGCGCAACGATTTGCGAAAAATGGGCGGCGAGTCGCGTGAAATTCGCGCCGCATTGAACCGCATTCGTAATTATCCGCGCTGCACCCTCCGCGCATTGTCCGGCGTGTATTCTCCCCCTATTGAAAAACCGGCTTCCTTCTCGGTGCGCGCGGCGGACATTTATTTTATTTAAATACCAGCGAACGCGCGCCCTGCGCGGAAACGGGATATATCGCGGGACGTGTTTTCGGCGACACGGTTCGTCGCGTTCCAGCCGCTCGCCGTGGGTACGTGAGCGAAATTGCGCCCGGCAAAATCATGACGCCAGCAACAACCCGCCGCCGCCGTCGCTGCTGCCGTCGTCGTCGACGGTCTGATTTTCTTAGACGTCACCGGCACCAGCAACGTTCATCCGCGTTCCTTCACAATGCTTTCATCTCTCGCCCCACCCCTTTCTCACTCACCATCTCTCGCTCTCTCCTTCCTCCCCTCTCTCTTTCTCTCTCTCTCTTTCTCTCTCCTCGTCGCGAAACGCCGCGAAACCCGGGGAATAATTAATTTTCGCCGACACCATTGTTTTCGCCTTCGCGTAACAAGTGGACCCCGCCGTGCTACTTTCAGAGACACCGCGGCGTTTTTCGCGTATATCTCGCTACGTGTCACCGCGGCCTCGGTTTGCGTTTCCTGACCCGCGCGTGTATACGGATACGCGCATACGCGACGAACGGCACACACGCGTACACGTATATATACACACGTACACACGTGTACGTATATATACATATATGTGCACATGCACGCGAGTGAGTATGGGTACCGGTGGAAAGTTGTAGCATCGCGTTTTCACCCCGTGCGCGTGCAGTCACGCGTTCGCTATGGAATGCGATACGTTCAGTTGCGTCATAAAGAGCCGAGTCACGCGAGCTTTATATATTATTCACGCAGTTACGCCGCCGACCGTCGCATTCGCAATCGCGCATCCTCACCCTTTTTGTTCTCTCTCTTTCTCTCTCTCTTTTTCTCTCTCTTTCTCTCTCTCGCACGTGCGCGCGCGCGCGTTCACTCCCACACATCCACACACCTCCACATCACCTGCGCCCGCATCCCGCGCCCCTCGCACATACATTTTTCTTTTCTCTCTTTTTCTCTGTCCTTCTCTCTCTCTCTCTATCTATCTATCTATCTCTCTCTATCTATATCTCTCTCTATCTCTCTCTGTCTCTCTCCCTACGCCCCTTTTTTTTCTATGCACCGTATATACCGCGGGCTTAATATCTCGTGGGTGAAGCGCGCAAACATCCTCCACCGCATGCCACGTACGAACATGCGCGGCAATTTCATCGGTCCGACAAGATCTGCTTGCGCAATATTTACCGTCGCCATCGCGCAGCCATTCCCGCTATTGTTCCCGTCAAGTGTCATAAAGCTAAATTTCCCGGGCCGTGTTCTTGGCTACGAGCGGACGCCGGCCGGCCGGCTGAGTTTTGACCTTTTGATGCTCGCTGGGACTTTAATAATTCAGCCTGAGTAAGCGATACAGATCTAAGCATCGCTCTTGCAGTCTGCCTTCTAAACCGCCGCTGTAGCCATTGCCCCGAGTAATATCGCGTTTGTTTGTCGAATATATCTCGTCGCGACTGACGGAACGGTATCGACTGAGTCGATCGGGGATCTCTATAGGCTTGATTAATTGTTTATAGAGTAATTAATGTTTCTAAATTAAGACTTGGTCGGCCGTTGTATACATGGCTTCATTCTGCCAACGGCATTGTTACGTTATAAGATAGTATTTCTCGATAATATCAATTTATAATTGTAATATTACAGAAGTTGTATAGATGCATGAAATTACATGTTATAATGTTATGATTTATGTTAGATACGGTCTAAGTGATTTTTTACGAAATTTGCGAAATTTCAAATGGAAAATTTTTCTGAAATAAATGCAACTGTCAACGTATTAAGAGTACTAAATGTACAGGACTCGATTTTTCCGAGTTATATTTTTTGTGGATTTGTTTCAACGTTTCAGTTCATTTCATCAGTGGAGAGTAACTAGATATTTGTTTAAATTGACACATTGACAGCCAGAAATATCGTTAATACCGAAAAATATTATTTTTGCTTACAAAAATTGTTATTTCGAATCAAATATGTAACGTCATGATCACAAACTTTTAATCGTAAGCTTCGAAAACATAATTATAGCGGCTAAAGAGCACCAAACATAAAGCAGATTTTATCTGTGATTTAAAGCACTTTAATATGTGATACACTGAGATCATTTTCGTCTTATTCACATTTTGTAAAAGTGCTAACAAAAATCTATAATAAATATATACTTTCGAATCTGTAGAGTAGAATTATATACAGAAATGTCCGCAAATATTTACTGAAGTATTTTCGGTTTGTTAAATATATGAAAAAAAACGCGATGAAGACGTGAATTTACACAAGAATCTATAAACTTTCTGAAAATAAATCCAAAAAATTAACATTCTAGGATTTTATCACTTCTAAAAAAAAGCATTACATATTTCAATTTTTTAAAATAGTATATTTACCTGGTTATATAAAAATATATCATTGTTTTAGACAAAAGACGAATAAAATCATTAAATATCATAAAGAGAATCGAAATATATTGAAAAATTATTTTTATTTTATATCTACATTTTACATTTTACACTACTCTATTTTTTTACCTGTAGTCAAAAATCTCATAGCAACTTTGCCTTTTCATTATATAACAGGCAATCGAAATAACTGAACTATATTTAAATATCATATTCCTACAAATTTTTAGCACGGGAACCGAAAGTGCTCGTTCCATTAGCGATTGAATCCAAAATTAAAAGCCGGGTTGTGTACAAATTACTCCATTACACCAAATTGGAGTTAAATATCAACGTTTAAACTTAGCGAGCGAAGTATAACGTGAACGCAGAGATTGATCTCATTGAAATACATTTGGACTTTATTCCATCCGCTAGAATAATCTTTATTCCATCCACTAGAATAATCTGTAAAAGAGGGGTAAGTTGACAAAATCCGTTATTTCTAATATCTTCTAACAAGTTATAGAATTGAGCAAGCAAGATTCTTAAATATGTCAAAAATGGCTTCGAAACCCCTGCTTACTTGATTCTAAAATCTGTTAAAGAACAGTAGAAATAATCGATTTTGCCAGCTTACCCCAGTCTCCCATAAAATTTCTGCTATAAAGATTCGCATATATATAATCAAAATGTACCAACTAAACTCAGAATACACAATCAACGTGCGATTGAGGTATTTCGTATTTTGCTCGGCGTTCTCACGGGGACGCCTTTAATTGCGCCAAAACGACGCACAGGAAGTGTATCGATCTCGTTAAAGCAAGGAATCGCGTACTTCTCGACAGGAGCCCTCTCAGCGTCACCACATCCGCTCGCGCAGTGACCTGACCTCCACGGCTCGTACATCGCGGCTGCCGACTTCGCCGCACGAACAAGAGCGGCTTGTGCAATATTTACGACGGTGCCGGCACTCTACGGCGATTGCCTCGCCTCCTTTTGAACGTCGAGATGCATCTTGTCTCCAGCCGGCTCGCGGCCGTCCCGTGCGTCGTTTTGGCCGAGGCGCGAGAAAGCGGAAACACGGGGCGGCGTTACCGGACCGGAAGCGTGGCAGAAAATACGATCGGTGACCGCTGCTCGATCGCCGGCGATATTTTCGACTGTTTTGATGCCCTTAATGCGTCCGCGCTTACGTTTACGCGATCTTCTGCGTCCCGGGGGAGGTAGCTTGCTCGCCTCTTTCTTGTTTTCGCCGCTTATTGGCCAAGTTTTCAGACGGCAGCGCCGTATCGGGGGCGCCTTCGAGTTCGCCGAGTTCGTCGTCGTTTGCAAAGTAAATCGTTTGAGAGATCCCCCGCTCTTGGCTGCATTGTGTGCAGCTCTCCCACCCCCTTCTCTCTGAAACCTCCCCATCCTCCCTTTACTATTCCTCGGCTTCGTCTATCTCATCCCTCTCGTCGTTTCTCCGCGATTTCTCATAAGAATCTCGCGTATCGCGAGACAGAATGGTATTTCCCAGGTAGGAGAAACTTTTTGCACAGCTGTGTAGTAAAGGTTTCGGGATTTTCTAGTACGTTAAAAGGGGGAAAAAGAGAGAGGGAATTAATCGAAGAGTGCTGTGCGGAAGAACAACTCAACTTTCATTGGATACGTTCTTTTTCTTTTCCCGTGCTTCTCGTGATTCGTTACTTATTCATGCTCGATTAGATACGTGCAGAACGTTCGAGTACACGTTCCCCAAATTTAGCAATACGTTCTTTGGTATCGGATCATCTCCTGGCAATCTGTATTTGAAGATAAGTCAGACGACGAGGACAGAGATAGAAAAGACGAAGATATCTTTTGAAACAAGAAAAAAATATTTATGAAGTTGGGAAACCCTACTTTGTATGATTTCCTCCTCTCGTGAAACATGCGTGGAATTTAAAATTCAGACGAGTAGGGAAGATCTAGTTGGCCCAAGGGAGTATGTCAACCATGTGCTTTGTTTATGTATTTATCATGAGAGGAACAGTGAAAATGAAACCGCAAAATATTCCCTTTAGAACATAGATACTTTTCCTTGAGTTTCATTCAACATTGGAATAATATTCCCAGACAGTACAAGATCTCCTAGGGGATGTTCTAGGAACGTTTCTCAGCATAAGATGTTCTCAGAACGTCTTTAGAGAATGTTCTGTGGAGAACTGTGCTGTTTGGCTTTAAAAAACAGGGAAACACTAATATAGAAACTGCCAAGTACAAACATCTCGAAATTTGGTATTAATTATTTCTTAAAGAAAAGTTTTTACAGTTATGATGATTTTATTGTACTCTCTAAAAATTTGTTTTTGTACGATAAGCCTCAAAACAATCAATAATACAGAACTCAACGTTACATTCTTTGCATTCGAATCTCGATCTTTTGTCCACTATTTTTTCTCCAATACTACAAACAATATATTTTCTTTGACCAGTTGGGTGATTTTCATCTTTTTTAATATGAGAAGAAAAATGTCTAGTCGTCAAACGTGAAGAATTAAATAATCGAGATCTACTTTATACAGTACAAATGTTCAAAATATATCTTAGAGACGTCTCTGAGGTATCACACATCTCTAGGATGTTTCTAGGATGTATTTTGGTACATTGACGTTGTATGGGACTAATCACCGATTTTTGCTTAAAACCATTTAACGATACGATTTTTCAACGAAATTTTTCATTTTGAATAATAATATAAGTGTTGAAAACAGCAAGATCAATGAAATGAAAGGCTATAAAATAAACCATTAACAATGACTATAAAATAAGCGAACGCGATCTTAAAGTTCGAAAATCAAAAGTATTATATAAATAGGTCATGATATATATCAAAATATACAATCCCAAATTCTGGGATTAAAACGATACTTTAATTACTGAAAAATTTTACTCGGTTTTCGAGATATTCAAGTTACTAAATATAGTATGTCCATTTTGAACCGGTTAATATTCTCTATCGTGAGTGAAGAAATTTAAGTGACGTGTTATTAGTGAGAACAGAATTTCCTGCAAGTATATGACATACTATTTCGGATAATAAGAACAATTATCACTCATAAAATATGAGTGAAATTAGACGAACGAGATAAAATTGTCCGTTATTTGAGGGTCGGCAGGGGGGACTGTGAAAAACTCTCGCGCACATACCTCGGAATTACTAATCGAGATGTTTTATTCTTCTTACCATGACTGCTAGCTAACTTGATTTGTAGGCCGATTCTGTAATATTTAACGACAGTTATGTTGTTATGTTAATAGTAAAAAAGCTGCGCAACGATACATTATGTTAGTGACATCGTCGTTATAAAGTTAAAGAATGGACTTATACCAGGATTTATATGAACTGGTATCAGGGCAAGATGGCCATGTTGCAGCGTGTTTACATTCTGGTTATTACAGAAGTAATGGTTTAAGAATCGCGGACATATAAAAACATAGAGAAAGATTGTCTCTATCATGTTTGTATGTCAACAACAATTAGTTGTCTGACAAGTTGTAACTTCGCAATTCTGAAAAATGTGCCATCTGGCTCCAGTTTCTCCTAATACAATTGGCAACGCGAGTTCTTGAGATGAGAATAATATCGACGTAGAAAAGTATTTTCATAATATCGATGTATTTTCGAAGAGAGCAAAAGGAAAGATTTACGAAACATTTCGCAAATGCAAGACAAATGAAATCCCAAGTGTACCAAGAGTGTGCCAGATATCGACTACGTCAACCCATTTGCATCAGAAATGGGTAGTTCGTTCTTTTCGTTTAAACCAGAGAATTTCTTAAATCGCGACATTCTTGATGAAAATGGATCGAATAAGAAAATCACTTTATCCGTTGTGTTATATTCGATTTGAAAGAAAAATTTCAGCTATGAAGGCATATTTTCAAAAATCTTTAATGGGTGCCAATGGGTTACTATCGTTTCGTGAGATCCGAAAAAGTCTGAAGGAAATATCGGAATCGATCACACGACATTTTACGACTCATTTGAATAACTAATCGCCGCACAGATAACCAGCGAACGAGACGCAAAGCGCGACGCTCACGCGGCGTGACGCGTCTGTTTTCTCGTTCAGCGCCGCGTTCACTGGAGCTTGCGCCGACCCTGGCCGCGACGACCATTCCGCTCACGTCGCTTACATCACTTACATCGCTCTCGTCTCGTCGGGGACGCGAGCGTCGAGTCAGACCCAATTTCATTCGCGTGTTCCAAGTCGAATTACCTCCAACCAACTCTCTCTCGACGGAACGCCGGTTAATAACGACTTCGGCAGACAGCAACGAACGAGAGGACCCGGGTTCAGCTTGGTTGATTGGTTGGTTGGTTGGTTAGTTGGTTGGTTGGTTGGTTGGTTGGTTGGCTGGCTGGCTAGCTGGTTGAATCGGCTCGACGACCTGGGACGATGAATAAGGAGCCGTCGTTGCGAGAGCGAGCCGACCCACCCGGACTTACGGCGGAACCTATTATTCCGCGGAGTTTAAGGGAAGATTCAGGGTTGCAGGCGGGGCGGAGGGCAGGATAGGGCGCGGACGGGAGAGACAGAGGGGGCCAGCCAGAGAGGAACGAGTGGCACCCACCACCTACCATTGAGTTCGCGCTAATTTTACATCGCTTAAAATTTATAGACGGGATGTTAAGGCGCTTATTAAGGCCGCAGGTCGAACGCCCCGTCTTTCCTCTTCGCCTCCTCGTTCTCCTGCCGTCCTCAAGATCCCTAAGTTTTCCAGAGCGACCTCGTGGACGTAATGACCCCTCTCCGCGCTTCTCCACGCCATGCTATACTATATCACACCATACCATACCACGCCATGCCATACCACCACACACCATATCACACCGTGAACTCTCTATCTCTCTCCGACTCGCGTCGCGCCGTTCTATTCACCAGTTCTCTTTTTCCTCCTCTTCGCGGTCCCTTATATCTTCTCCACCTTCGTCATGTTTTCGACTAATTCGCCGGACAACTTTTCTAATAAAATACGAGTTCCGGCGGGACGGCTAACAAGTTCTCGTGTCCGCTATGCTCCTACTGCACTTTCGAAGCGCAGATGCTTCCGGAAGCACGTGGATATAGCCGCGCGCTCTCCTCGAGTTACGTCTTCGATGGCTCGCGAGAAGTGCCTTGACTTTCCGGCGGGGATTATGGAATAATATTGTCTTTTTGTCCCCTCCTGCCATTTATTTGTATCAGGGATATCTTGAATGTTTATATCTGTCACATTTGTTTACGTTAATGAATAATTCGAATAAAAATCGAAATTTCTTTTCGAAAGGGAGAGAGAGAAAGAGAAAGAGAGATCGATTATGCTATGTACATTATGAATAAAATAAAAATGTTTAACGCTGATAATCCATTTCTTTGAGCAGATATCGAGCGATAATTTAGAGATGATAGATTTAATTATGATTTGGAGGTAGCGCGCAGTATATGAAATGGATCTCGAAGTCTGTTAAACTAAGACGTCAAAATGATATACCTGAGAAAGTCGTAAAGGATCAAGATAATATGTCGCGAGTTAATAGCGGATAACGGACGAGCGTCAAATTAGACACGATTACACATTCCTTTCCCGTTTTCGCCGGTCCAATATGGTTACCCTCGTCGTGAATCGCGTTTAATCCTTGGTATAACTTTTCTAATAAAATACAAGTTCCGACACGCGGACTAACAAGTTCTTGTGTCCGCTACTCGCGTCGGGTCTGAAAGTTGGAGCGCGTCTAGAGTTCGTGATCGTGCCCTCCTCCCCCTCCTTTCCCCTCGTGTCTTTTATGACTTGTATTTTCGGTTACGATAACTCTCGAGATATTACTCGTGTTTAAAGTCGTCATAATGTTTGAATACGTTTCTCGAAGGGATCGAATTGGTAACACCGATTCCGCATCCAGCGTGTCACGTCCTAATTATAAATTTTTCCAATATTGCCCCAGAATTTATTTTTATATCTTACTTTCATGCATTTCTCCAAATTATTTACAGATAACCCGGAATGGGATGGAAACAATTTTTAATGACAATAATGAAGAGTTATTTGCTAAATTAATTCGATTGCCTTCATCAACATTCCGTGAATGTTATTCGATTTTGTGACCCGCTTTCTCTGCGCCGAGTAATTTCATACAGTTTAAAAATTATCCCGGGCGTATAAATCCGTTGTATGCGTGTCGTACCGAAATAAAATGTTACATAGCTGCAAGGGTATGCAAATAGTGTGCCGCTTTAACTGCATTCGTTGTAACTGCAGCTTTCGCGCAGGCAAAAAAGTGTTGAACCACATACACGTACCTACACACACACACACACACATATACACACACACACAACGCGTACAAAGGAATGAATAGAATATTCGGTGCAAAGTAAGTTTGTTTCTTTTTTGTTTTCGCTGTTCCTACCGTTCCCTTCTCGAATGCCTGTCTGTTGAAACTTAGTATATCCCGAATATTTCACGTAATTACATTCAACGAAGACGAGGAGCTCTCGCGGATGTGTGCAAACTGACAGCGACTCTTAGCAGAAGAGTATGGACTTCCGAGCAAGAGGATACGCGTCTCCTTCTATCCTACGCAATGGGCGATGACAGTTGAAGAACGAGGAACGCGATAATTTGAACATTCCGGAATAGATTGGATGTACAATAGTTTGCCGAGAATTTTCTCCGGAGCGTGGATATCGCACTATTCTACGTAAGCAGTTAGCTCTGGAGTGGCGGGGTGACGCGTATTAAACGGAGAATTTGGAACGGCGGAATCGAATTAGCGGGGAAAAGAATAGCCTCGAGAAAGTACGATCAGACGGGCGGAACGGACGGGCCGAGCAATTAGATCTGTCGTGGCGAGCCGAATTAAATGCGCCCGGAATTCCGGTCGCAATTAGCGGCCGGCGCTCGCTTAAATCCCGTACACATTATACGACCCCTCGATACGCTTCATTTTGTTTTTCAAGTGCTAACCGCGCGGACGTTCGATTTCATTAATTACGCGCGGGTCTATATCACTTGAGATTTACGCGGCACGATGCGGCCTCATTTCTCCCCGTCTGCATCGGCGAAACCGCCGTTCTTCGCGCGAAATTGCCACCGCCACAGCGGAGAGTTTTGGATCTCGTGCGCGTATAGGACGCGCGACAATAGGAGGAGCGGGTTTCATTATACGAGAACCCGTGTAATTCAGTTTGTAAAATACGTAACGGCGCGGTCGGTGGGGAGAGATGGGTAAAAATGCTGGCGCGAAACACGCCGGCGAATAACGAGATGCAGATTTGCGCGTGACAATATTTATTATATTCGTTTCCCTTTTTTATCTTGAGCGCGCGCGCGGAATAAATATTTTTATGCGCATTGCGCCGGACGTCAGCGGCAATGTTCACCTTTCGCAACGTGTACTTGGCACGACGAGATAATAGTCGCGAATAGGAGAAACAATATTGTCGAAATTCTGGAAATACGTACCAACAAGCTCCGCTTGATGGAGTGGTGTCAGCTCGTAAAAGCGAACCTTTCCAGAGTTTCGACACGATGACATCGTGCGATCGATGCCATCCCGGATGCACTATTTCCACGGCTTGAACACGGTGCAATGCATTACGCGATATCTGTTCGTTAATGACGGCTCTGTGACATGAGAAATTTGGTTTTTTTATTACGATGACCGCGTGTATGTGATCCCAGGATCGATATCGAATGTGCGCGCTGTTAATCACCGCTCGCATCGGTTATTTTTTTCTGTTTCTCGCAAATCGAAGCGTTCTAGAAATAGTTCTATAGCGTATTTATTTAAAGTCTCAACTGGAATGTGCAAGGGACGAGGATATCGTCGCACAATTTCTTCCATCAAAAAAAAGACGGAGAGAGAGAGAAAGAGAGAGAAAAGAAATATATATACAGAGTGTCCTACACCAGCCGTCAAATATTAAAATGACAGTAAAAGTCAAATTGAGACGAAAAATCATTTGCCACTTTTTAATACGAGCAATAGTTAAAGTTATTAACTAATTAATTTTTATGCTTAGCGCGCCCTAATTGGCGGAGCACAAGTAGTGCCACGCGTCGAAAAATGTAAGGCCCCGCTTCTTAGACCAGCTTCACTATCATGATTAATGGACTTCTCTCCGTTTCACACTTTTCTCCGCTGATTAGAATAGCAAAGCTAATCTAAAAGGCGAGGTTTCACATTTTTCTTCGGCGCTACCTGTGCTCCGCCAAATTGGGGGCGCGTACATTATAATAATTAATTAAGTATACATTAATTAAATATAAAAATTAATTAATTAATAACTCATTAACCATTGCTCATGTTAAAAAAATTTTAAAGGACTTTTCGTTTTGGTTTGACTACTATCTGCTATTTTAATATTTGACGATTGGTTTAGGATACTCTGTATATATCTTCCCCGAGTAAACTTTTAGAATTCGACGTGTTTTTAAATCACTGATAGCTTTTATTCAAATGCACATATGATTTCATAAAATAGTCATGACCTATACGTGCATTTTGTTTTATGCATTGAGGCATATATGAGATGAGTCAGCTGCCTCTATCCAGAGAGGAGTGAGGGGGAGGGGGAGGAAGAGAGAAAGCCATTGCGGTGAGAAATATAATGCAAATTTTGTCACGTGAGAGACAGGACGATAGTATGATACATAGTCGATAGTATGATGCAGCAAGATGGATACGTACTTCCGATATATGCCGGAATAACGCTCGACGAAGGAATTTCCGTCTCTGGACTTCTCTTTAAATCCTGTTCTCCAATTTCCCGTTTAAACATCTTGATTAGCTGTGTCCACATTTAAGTCGTCTATGAAATGTTTAAGAATCGCAGCGCATGTCGATTTGTATTAATCGAGTGAGTAAGGCACATTTTTTCAGGTAGCGCGGAATATTTCACCACGCTCGGTTGATCCGTCAATCGATTCTTCAAGTAGTCGCGAAGATGTTAACTTCGTTACGTAAGATATCGTAGAGATGTGGCGTTTGTGAAATATTAGCGAGATCAGCTTCGTGAAAAAAAATATCAGATATCATTCATCACAATTCTTGCGCGGCGACAATGTTTCGAGGAAGCTGCATTTAGTCGCTCATTTTCCAGTCACATTATTCCAGTCATATTATATAAATTTATTCAATGCTGTCATACATCAATCGGACGTTCATTTATTTATTTCCACAATGAAAAAAGAACTTTCACAGTTATAACTTCAGCGCATTCAGATTCACCGAACGACAGAAATTTCCATGGCGTCACTCAATTTGTGCGCCGTGCCCGAGACACAAAAACATCCCCCATTCGCGTTTTGACGCACGCGATACGGTATTTCCATAGTTCAATAACCAAATTCCTTAACAGTATTAAGGTAAAAGCACCAATGCCTGAACACGTAATTAACTCTAGATATTCTTAATATTTTGGTCTTTAAATTCAAATATTTAAACTTTCAGCATAATATATATATATTTATATATACACATATTTTCTATGTTGAAAGTTTAAATATCCACATTGAAAGGCCAAAATAATACGAATGTCATAGATTAGATACGCGTTCGCAGGAACTGGAACTTACATACGTAAAGATGAGAAACCATTCCCTCCGAAAGGCCATTACGTTCAGGATATCGCGTCCCATTGTCAATTCTTCTCCAACTTGACATAGACGGTAATAACCGGCGCCTTCCCCCCTTTCCGGCATTAATAATTAACTTGAACGCATTTGAGCGTCGCTGTAGCGAGTGCGGCCACAGAGTTCCCGAATATTCGGTCGTGACGACCGCGACTACGACGACAACGTCGACGACGGCGACGGTCGCCGGCATTGGAACAAGCGTCGATTCCACGTTTGCTCGCGGCCATGTGTTTAGCATATATCTATATAGACGAATATATTGTATATGTGTGTATATATATATATGTATATATATATGTATATATGCATATACACACACACACACACACACATATATATATATATGCATGTATGCATGCACATTGCGAAACTGGTCGATGCTTTGCACATGCCTATAGAGAGGATGGCATACGCATAGAGATAGACAGCGAGTGTGAGAGAGAGAGAGAGAGAGAGAGAGAGAGAGAGAGAGAGAGAGAGAG
>NW_022639530.1:430488-431754 GCF_010583005.1 Odontomachus brunneus | reverse complement strand
GAGAGAGAGAGAGAGAGAGAGAGAGAGAGAGAGAGAGAGAGAGAGAGAGAACGGAAACTGCCTCTCGCGGGGTGACTATAGAAGGGTCCTGTCCGGTGGACGCATTATCCTGGTAATATCTGATGCGACGAGACAAAGCTGTAAAGGCCGGTGCCAACGGTAACCAACGTTCCGCACTGAGCTGGTCCGGCCCAGGCCGGATGGGTAATACCGTATGCGGGTCAGAATCGGCATCGTAGCCGCGCGCTAGCGCGTTATTCCGCGCGATGCGCCGCGTTGTGCGTGGATATTACGCGGGAATACGGCGAGACGGTGGTGGTGGCGGCCACCGATACGTGCCCGGTTGTGGTGCGGCCGGGGCGAGAGACGGCGAAACGAAGTGATATGCGAGCGATGTAATAAAGGACCGGTGGCGCAGCAGCACGGCCGGGAAGGGAGAAGGCCGGGATTATATGCGGGTGCAAGAAGAGATTGATCGCGATGGGGATGCGCGCGAGGGTGGACAGTGTAATGCGGTGAATGCGTGGCGAGGAGGGGTTGCGGCGGCGGACGCGAAAGACAGATGCACGGTATCGCGAGCGCGAATAGCCCGTCGGGTGAATAAATCCGCATGCGTTCGCGGTGCGTGTATGGATTCGCGTTTTGGGCAGATTGAGGTAAAGTACGTAGTTATCGGGAGGTTTTAAGGCTCTTCTGCGTGCATCGCGATCACAACGCTCGTCGCGACAATGATCGCGATCTCGTTGCAACAGTTGGATCTACCTCATCTGTTGCAATTGCGACGTCTGTCTGATTTTGCGTACAGTTGCGTACATGTTAGTGGCTGTGTGCAAAATGGCATCACTTTACCGTGCGTTGCGATATATTTGAATCAACTTATAGAACAGACTGCGTACTCTTACGGGTTGGTTGATGACAAGAAAGAAGGACAGAGGTATGTCAAGTCAAATGGACTCCTTGTTGCACAGCGTATAATCAAGGATGCACATTAATAGTTGTCCTTTAAAACTTGTCTCACATGAAATACTCAGATTTGAATATAAAAGATATGAATTTGTTACTTGAATCATATGTATCAATGATTGAATCAGTGTGTATGCAACATATTTGTAATCACGATTTAGCTAGAAATTCGCATCTATCTCTAAATTCACATATGGATATCTCAGCTGATAAGTATCAAGTAACGACTATTAATACGAGTCCGTATTATATATATATATATATATATATATATATATATATATATATATATATATATATATA
>NW_022639530.1:411156-429497 GCF_010583005.1 Odontomachus brunneus | reverse complement strand
TATATATATATATATATATATATATATATATATATATATATATATATATATATGTAGTAGTTATTACTTGGAACTTATCTCCAGTAACATACTCAGATTTGAACTCAGAATTAGATGAGAACTTTTCAGTTGAATCGCGCGATTATAAACATAAATATTACATATATTATAATTCAATTGCAAAAAAACTTGAATTTAATTCTAAATAGAACTGTAAGTTCTAGATCTCGCGTGAGACAAGTTTCAGGTGACGATTATTAATGTGGGTCTAAAAAGGGATTATGTAGAAGAATCGAAAAAAATAGCGAAACAGCGAAAGAAAGAAAGGACGCATTGATCATATATGTGATCGTCTCTGTTCCTTTGTTTCCCCTATTAATTAAGTAATTAGATAAGGAGGAACACATATATACCCTTACTCTCTATTATCCTATCTTATTAATGCTGACTTTGTCTTCCGCAGCATTGCGCAATCTATTCTATATACAATGAGAGAAAAAATGGTTGGTTAAGTAAAATTAATTATAATTATTTTTCGGCTGTTCTAACACGAAAATAGTAGTAGCAACATGCACAATAAGATTATTATCACTAACATTATAGTAAAATTTAATTTAAAAAAATGGTTTCATGGACTATAATTTATAGTAATTATTTCTCTATGTGATTATAATTACAAATACTAAACATTTTTTCTCAATGTATCTATAGAATAGACGATGCTTGCGACAATGTTTCTTTTTCCACGACTACGACCGACAGATGAGTCTTTAAGTATAGTGAGTCGCAAAATGGTTCAGACACAATAAACTTTAGAGCTGATGGTCCAATGAGAGAACTTATTTTTTAATAATTCGTTTTCTTATTGGACCATTAGCTACGATCTGAAGTTCATTAGCTAAAGGATCATTAGCTACGTCCATTTCCGATATCTCGATGTACATCTCGTTGAAAAGTAAAACTTGTGTGAAAACTTTAATCACTGATTGTCATAAGAGATCGTCTCTCTTCGTCTTGGGTGGGCCATCGGCCTCAAAAGCGACATAATTCGTCGATTTTTGCAGCACTTATTTTTTTTTTCAAATAGATATCGACTCCGAAGCGAGGGAATTTTATGGCAATTTCGAGACATCTCGTGCGGGAGTGATTTATCGTCGGGAAGGCCGGCGAGAGAGGAAATAGAGACAGACCGGTTAGCCGGCGAGATTGCATAATAGGGGCCGAAAGAGAGGTGGGCATCGGGATAGAAGGAGAGGGATTTAGATAACGGAGAGACAGAAAGGGGTGAGGCGGCGACGGGTCGGGGAGAGAAGCCGGGGACGAAAGGGTGCAGGGTTGGTAACGGCAGCATTGCCATTGCGTGCATTATTGAGCGCCGTAGTGGCGAACGAGCACTGTATTCCGTACGTGAGACCGGCCATACGCGATGCCTCATGGTGATCCGCAGGGAGCGCATGGGAAGGATACATGCGCGAAGGTCGATTTAGAGGGCAGCCGGGAATTATAATCGTACTTTAATCGGATGTATCCGCTGCAAACGGCGATTGCGCGCGATCAACGGCCGGCCGCTCTTGCAAAATGCGTTTACGCGCTTATAGCGGGCGATTCGCAATGGTTTATCGTGAATACCGATGTGTTGCTGCACACACAGGCCGGCACGCCGCGTAATATAATTAGAATAAGCGTCGAGATACTAAAACAATATCGCCGTGCAGCCGCTGCACGGAGGATTAAGCCGGCCGTGTTGCACGACGTAACGCTGACTGACGTAAACCGGAGAAATTAACGTACACTTTATCTCGCGGAAAAAAGCAGCTTCACGGCATTATTTAACGCTAGGACGCTAACCACGCGTACCCGGAATGTGGCGATACACCTCCCGTTGCTGCCAGATAAAATCTGCGCACAGGTACTTGTATAAGGGAGATTACGGATTTTATATACAAGTTTTAATAGGAGTTATGATCCACGGTAACACGTTAATTAGACGATAATTTATCTCGATCTGCACCTTCTTTCATTTTCGTCTTTCACAATTGGACACACGTTTCAGAAATATGCATCATTATAATCGACTATGAAGGAACAACGTTTTGGATGATTTGAACGTTAAATTTTTGTCACCCATTGTGGCCTCGAGATGACATTAAGTTCAAATCAATGCAGACGTCAAACTAATCGATATTCTTCTCCACCAAACTGTCAAATGTTGTTAGCAACACTCGTGACACTAGGCGGGGTTTTTATCTTATCATCGGTTCTAGTGGTAAAAACTAATGAATTTTCTGTACTCGCTGTCTCTTCTGCTTTAGGGGTAACAGTTCCATAAGTAAGTGCAATTTTACGATGTTTGAAAAATAGAAAATTGCTATTACGCAGACTATGGTTCGCACTGAAAATAACGTAGCATACTAAAAAATGGTTTCTTTGAGGCAACGTTTTTATTTCTCCAACATATGATAAATTGGAAAATTATAAATAAAATCAGACACCATTTCTATACTGCTAGGAACAATAATGAATGAAGAACATTTTTTTTCGTAAATAGTCTTAATTCGGGCTTTTAACTGAACAAAATGCCGCCTGTGTAGAGTCGTAGAATCGCGCGCGAGTTTCCATTGTTGCAAATTAGCACGTTTTATCGCGTGAATAGATAACGTGTACAATAGCAGACACCGATTCTGTTTGATCTGGCGTAAGCGCGCGGATCTTTTACGGAGGAACACACGCAGGATTGCGCAATTTAGCGAGCCAAAGGAAATTACAGACGCGTTCTGGGCCGGCACGATAGCCGAGCGGATTGACGAGGGGAGGGAGAAAGGGAGTGAAACGCAGGAATAGTATGGGGAACACAGGAAAAGCGGTTATCGCTCGGTTGGCGTTGATTGTATCAGAGAGTGAGAGCGAGAGAGCAAGAGAGAGAGGGAGGGGGAGAGACAGAGAGAGAGAAAGAGAGAGAGAGATCGACCAGGCGAGGTCGCCTATATATCCGATAAGAGGGACACGCGTTATTTGATATAGCTATTACTCGATCGGTGGGTCGTAGGAAGAGTTGCGTATAGTGTAGACGAGATAACAGGATGTGTTCATCGACCAAATTGTCACTGATGTTTGCCGTGCCGTTATTCCGGCCGCGCGCGAGAGTCGAGAACGAACGAATCGTTGACGAGTATCGGAGAATGCATTAAGTTCTATCTCGCGCAACTTGATTTCCCGTCGGTGCGAGCATTCCCACCCTGGATATCGCCCGGATCTCGTCCTATCTTGGAGCGCTCGTGCTTTTTCATCGACAGGCTGCAAAAAGACATTCGTGCCGTTGGACGGTGTTAACCGAGCGAGAGGCTCGCGCGCGAAATCGGTTACTTGCGCAAGAGAATTTAGATTCGCGAGGGAATTTGATATCGATGGCTGTCCGCCAGTTGCGCGCACGTTGGACGACTGTCAAAGCGCGCGAGGAAAGACAAACGCGTATCCAGTTTTATCTCGAGAAGAGAGAGAGAGAGAAAGAGAGAGAGAGAGAGAGAGAGAGAGAGAGGGGGGGAAAGGGAGAGGGAGGGAGAGAGGAGAGAGAGAGAGAGAGACTTATAAGAAGAAAGATCCTGCAATATTACGGAAACAGCGAGGAGTGATCGCGTTGCGCTACTCAGATGTGAATGCCCCTTTGTTATGTAAAGCCGCAAATCCTCTTACAGGTTATCAGCTCAGCGTGATGCACCGTCGAGGACATAAATAATTTTTCGAATTCACAGCTATACCGCGTACGCGGCGAATCTTCCAAGATTCATCCCCGCGAGTCTCGCGCGACGAGTGTCTGCGTCGATCAAGTGTATTACCCGCAAGTTTCATTGAATTCGCGTGCAAGTCGTAATGACTAATCAGTTTCCTTTCTCCATGACTACGATCCAATCTCACGAATGTCGAGAAAGACGTCGGCAGGAACTCGCCACCCGGTGCTCGTGCGCCGTAAATTCTCACCCTGTCGCCGTCGCCGTCGCTGTCGCCGTTGCGCGTCGTCGTCGTCGTCGTCGTCGTCCTCGCTGGAAACTCGTTACGCAGAACAGTGCTCGCAGGCGACGGCGGCATGCGGGGAATCTTCTTCGTGGAATTTTGAAGGGTTTCGAGAAATATTATGAGGATCTTCCGGAGGGAGCGTCTCGTCCCGGTGCGTGCGTGATTCCCCGGAGTGCCATCGGACCAACTCTCGAAAACTTTCGCGCTGGGATCTGGCAGGCAGTCCTATCCTACGTGGCGCTATCTCACACTCTCGCGCGTGCCTCTATTCCGCCTCTCCCCCGTTCACCGTCCTCCACGTCGGATTTATTTTTACGTATCTCCTCCTTTCTCTGCATCGAGGGATCGGATACTACCGGTGCGTCTGAGAACATAGAGGATGTGTATCGCTCTGTATTATTCACTGCTCCGTCGAACCTGAGGGATGTCGGAGTTCCAATAAGTGTTACATCCGCGTTATTCTTCCCTCCCTTTTCTCCGCCGGGCTGTGTTTACGAATTCACGTACTCCCGTCGTACTTTATGCATCTTGCGTTTCCTTATCCATTTTTGCTGTCTTCCCCCGTTATCCCATTCGACATCGTTATCACGCCTATGTTATTGCCAAAAGAATCAGTTCTTTTTAACAATGATTTTTCTCGTTGGCGCGCCTTTTCCCGTAAATTCGTTCCTTCACTTTCTTGTGTCAGTGTTCTATTCTTTACCAACTCTTTTCGACATCTTGTTTTGTCCTCTACGATTGTGCGTCGATAGACAATAAATATTATTATTATTATTAAGCTTTATTGAATATTATTTTATGTACAAATTATAGAAGAAAATGTTTGCAAGAAACAAATCAGTACACGATGACACTCAAAGGCGAGACAATAGCTGAACCTCTGATGTTGAACCCAACCCAAGAACAAAAATAACAAACTATTAATCCTTCATTAAGCGTGTGGTTTATAGATGTAATTTAAAAACTATGTATCACTAGTCAAAAATGTAATATACATTTTGTAATATACATAGCCTATTGTTTATATTATACGTATTTTTAAATAAAATATGCATCTTGATAGAATTTATACTAGGAAACCAGGCGTTCAAAATAAGGTAAAAAACGCCTACTGAAGGATTAATAAGGATGGGAACGATAAATGGAAGATGGGAAAGCAGATGTGATGTACAAACTGACAGTACTACGAAATGCAGAAAGAAATAAAATATAACGATAATTGATATATTTTCGATAATTGATTCACGAAACATTAACGATACTTCTTAGCTAAACATGGCTGACGCGAGAAAATATTATTTTTCAGCTATGCACATATAAAAAAAGAATTGTAGAAACCATAGTACTCTGGAAATGGTACACTGACTTTCTTTACTGCCTGTCCATATATGCATTTGAACGAAACTGTCAGTGTTGTATAGCGCGACCAAACTCTACGGGTCTCTCAACCATAATATTCGTTCTGTAAATCACAACAAAGAGACAACAATATTCTTTCGGGTGAGACAACCGAACCGCCGCGATGTGCAGGTAGAACATATCAATCTAAGCAGAAAAATCTTCTGTCATTTTTCAGAAAACCATGTAAAACTTTATAATATTAAGGGGATGCTGTAGTCGAAATCTTTACCGACCGAACTTTTTTCGGCAAAGTTTACGTTGTATTGGCTGCACAGAATTATAAATGCTCTTATATAATAAAAATATGTGCGAGAATGAATTGGAGCATTGCTCAATATGTAACAAAAACAATAAAAATATCCAAAGTTAACATTTCGAGTGTCAAGTAACCTGTCAGAGTTAAAATAAATATTCATCTGATATCTGTAGCTTGTATGTATTAAATGCGCGAGTTTACTTTGCCTAGAAAAATATCAAAAAATATTGTTGTACCTTTAAACCTGAATTTAGAAGATTAAAAATATTGGAAAAGTTTGTAAAAAGATATGTGCGTGGTTAAGCATTCCGCTAAATATTCTAAAACAAAACATTTACATAAGTTCTATATATACAAGAAATACGAAAGAATTACGTAATTATATAAGTAACGATCGTCTCCGCGTTATCGATATTGTTCGAGTTTGTCATCGATTTCAACATCCCTTTAAATGTGCTAAAATAAAGTAACGCACACTTAGGCAAGATATATGTACAAGAAATATGA
The DNA here is from genome assembly GCF_010583005.1 of Odontomachus brunneus. Lineage (NCBI taxonomy): Eukaryota > Metazoa > Arthropoda > Insecta > Hymenoptera > Formicidae > Odontomachus > Odontomachus brunneus. The sequence goes on along the minus strand of NW_022639530.1, from coordinate 423,322 downwards.
AAAGAATAACATGATTGTATCAGTGACGATCGTTTCCACGTTATCGATATTTTTTGAATTCGACTCCAACATCTCATTAACGAAAAAGGATTGATGAATTAAAGCGCACGATGTTGTGAGACAAGCACTGTAAGCGCAACATCTCAATGGCTGCGTTCAGCAGAGAAACTTGCTTTGCAACTGTTGTAAAATTCGTGAATCTGATTGGTACATGCTCTTGGACTCAACCAAAATTGGAGCATACTCCAATCGGATTCACGAATTTTACAACAGTTGCAAAGCAGCTTTCTCTGCTGAACGCAGCCATTGAATATGGCTGAAACATCACTGCCTTTTAACACGAATGGATATCGGCTAACAACTGAAGGTGGAGTAACGATACGAGCGGCGCATAGACAATTGTTTCTCGATGTATTGTGAGCGTGTCATGCGCATGTCGCTAAGAAACAGTCACAAGTCTTACAAGTTTCTAACCACGGGAAATGTAGCAACCGTGACAGTTTTCTCCGTGTTGTAAAGCCATACTGTATGAGGAAGTGCTTAAAATTTTGTAGTACAGTGAAGAGGAAAGGAAAGGTGGAACTGAAACTGAGTACAAAAGGAACAGAAACGAAGTGAAAATCAGAATTAAGATGTAGCAATTCGTATTGACGAAATAGCATAACAGAAGGTAGTCATGCCTAAGATGATGCAAATGTCGTAAACGCTCAAGCTCGATTTCTTTCCCTGCTCAAAAATATAAAAATTTCTAAAACATGATGACGCGGTTAAACACGACTTACGCTCGTATCAGCAGTATGCACGCGAAATTCGGCTAAACAAGGTATGCCCGTAGTTAAGCGGTAATTTGCATAAGTATTATAATCAACATCGCCGAATCGTATACGATTAGTTAATATTACCGTTGTTGCGTGTCCTCCTAACGGAACATATTCCCGAAATTAACGGAGTTTATCGACCCGGCGATGGATTATCGAATACGTTGTTAAATCATGATTGCCGAAAGGCTTAAACCCAGTTATATCGCGCGCGCGCGCGCGCGCACGCCGCCTCTATTTGTTCCAACAATTAACCATTAACATTTCATTAGTCAGTGTCCCGCAAAATGCAAATGCAAACAACAAGGTAATATGGTATCGGACGGTGAATTTCTCTCTCACTTGTAAGTCAGCCGCATCTGAAAACTTATTAACTCACGCGGACAGGAAATCACGCCTTTTTCCGGCGTCGCTCAAGAGCCCTTATTACACCCTCTGCTCGAGTCGTCCGCCCGTCCATGTGTACGTACCGGTCGTGTAAGAGCCTCGACCCTTTCCTGCCCTGAAGTAGTCGGCCACGAACGCGCTGTCGTTTGCCGACTAATTAATTCATGGACTCAGTTTACCCTGACGAACCTACAGCTCCGCCAAGACGGCGGAGATAACTCCGGGACAGTTCGTGTCTTGTCGCTTTTAAGGTCTCTAAACGATCCCTCTTCTCCCTCTCGCCCACTCGGTCCTTCCTTCTCTTTCATCCTCTCGTTTACCCGTCCTTCTGCTTCTTCCCCGCTCCGTCTGCTCTTGCCATTCCTCCTCGTTTCGCGGTACTTCGCTTCTGTCTTCTTCTCCTCCTCTTCGCGCCACCACCTTACCTCCGGCGGTGTATCTGTCTCTCGGTGTACATTACAGCGAGGTACGGTGCGAGAGCGTCTTGCGTTTACATTGGACCCAGATTAAACCAAGTTTCAGCTCGATAAATTCTCCAACTTAACGGATTAATGTATCAAACTATCGCGAACGAACTGCACGATGATTCATGGCCGGGGTTCGTCAGCCTCTCCCGAATATTTCTCGCCGAATATGTCCCGACCTCCCCCTTGTGATCTTTCACGGTCGACATTCAAGTCGACGTTGTGTTGTAATGCAGGTGAGACGCGGCTACGTTGACGACGACGATGTCAAGATGATCGAAACCTTTTTTACATCCATTGTAACTGACCGTAATCGTAGTAGTCTTGGTAGTCGCGATAATACACTGTACAAAATCTTGCGTACATAGTATGTAAACAAATGTTCCAAAAAGTCCACTCTAAATTTTGTGTCGAAAATATCTCATTCATATGTTCATTCGTGTGTTATTTATATTATGTACTAGTCTATACATAATATAAATAATATACAAATAAACATATGAATGAGTTATTTTCGATACAAAATTTAGAGTGGACTTTTTGGAACATTTGTTTACGTACTGTGTACGTAAGATCTTTTATAGTGTAGTGCTAGAAATAGTACTTCTACACGGAGAAAATACTAAGGATATCACTTGCCTAAATATGGTTGCCGCGACAAAATATTAACGTTACATTTCTCCCAAGATGGTAGCAATAACCATAGTAACCATAGTAACTCTGGAAGTGGTACACTGCTGCCTTCTTTACTGCCTGTCCATACTTTTTGTGATATGTAGCGTAATCTTACCGATCTTTCAATTATAGTATTTATTCTGCAGATCACAACAGAAAAACAGCAATATTCCTTTAGTTGAAGCAATTAAACATAGAGTACTCAAAAGAAGACTTATAAAGTGAATAGTGCTCATTATATTGAATAAAAAACATTTAGACGTAAGTTGAAAAATCAACCCTGTCAGAGTTACAAATGTTTTCAGTTTTGGCAACGTAAATTATTTGTTTGCTTCCATTATGTGATCACGCGCGGTAAATAAAGAAACGAGTATTCTTTAATTTTATTATTTTATTATTATTTTGCTGTTTACAAAAGCAGTCTTTTACACTTTTTTCGTCTGTTTCTATACATATTTGACATTTTTGTAACAGAATTTTTCGATGTAAATATTTCTCCGCATAGAGACGTCACGCAACTAGAATATTTTTATTGGCAAGACAATACGTGAAACACATGTCTGCTATTTTAAAATAATTAACCGATTAAAATAATAAACCGAGATAATTGAGAGGATTTTTACTACTGCGTCTCTTGAACACTGATCATAAGGACAAATATTCGCTATAGTGAAGCAAGATGATAACGTAGATATTATTGTGTGGAAATAGATCTGACTCGAAGAAGAGAAGTTTTTGAAAGAGGACGTGTAAACATCTCGCAAATATCAAGATAATAATAAAACATTATAGCAAGGTACTCTTTCATTCACATCCGCCGAACATGATCAATGGAAACAAATAAATAACTTGCGTTACTAATATTAAAAAACATTTATAACTTTGTTTACACTCATGACACTGACAGAAATTGTGACGTAATTTCCAGAAACTCGAACGAATTAATGCACTAAATGTGGAAGTGTAAAAAGTTCAATCAACGCGAATAAACCTATTGGATATTAGCCATTTCCAGACAGCTCATACCTTCAAAAGACATCCTAGGAATATTCTAATAATATCCCTCAATCTTAAAAACGTTCTTACAATGTTTTTGGAAGATTTATGTTGTTTGAGTTGCATCTAGTGTGCAACGGGCATTAAGTGTAAAAGTGTCAAAAGTACATGCAACGCAAACAAACCTAATATATCATAAAAACTATGGCTGTAACTGTATAGATAGTCGTGTAACAATTTTTAATACCATATTTATCTAACTTCAGATCACATAAAGTTTTTCTCTAGCCATAGGATATGCGGATATAGCAACCATAGCAATTTTTTTTATGCAACCACCGAGTATGATATCGTAACCTCTATTAATAACGATGTTTGCATCGCCTAGTTGTTTCTGTTTACTCGGTCTGGCTTCGCTAATCGATCGTTCTCGTCAATTGGAGCGTAATGTTATTCTAAGCAAGTTCGAAATTCTGTCAAATTAATACGCCATTCTCGCATTGAAATCGATAATCCACTTGGCCGGCTCGCAAGTCGCATTGTCTCCCGATCTTTTGCAGGTCGCTCCCAGGAGTGGCTTTCGTTTCCGCGGTTAGACCGGAGCCTGAGGTGCCCAGCAGAGAAGGGCTCTTTCGACGATGTCTTCTTACCCGTACCTTCGCCGATCTCTCGATACTTGTCGATACTTGTTGCGAAGTTGAAACGCCGAGTGACCTCGGCGGTCGCTTAATCGGTCAAAGACGCAACGAGAACGCCCCGGAGGCTATGTGTATGTGTTTGTATGTATGTGAGTAAATGTGTGTGGGTAAGTGTGTGCTCGACCGCGTTGCAGTCACGAAGAAAAATCGCCCGGTCCGCTCCGGCGATCTTCCCTGCCCGTTTCGAAGTCAATAAAGTCGACGGGACCGTGCGGAACTTTCCTGATCAAAGATATCGGAACGCGAGATGCCGCCTCCGAGGATACGCGTTTTCTCTCAATTTGTACCAACACGCGAATCCTTTTCTCTTTCTCTCTCTTTCTCTCTCCGAGTTCGATTTCGGCGACCCTCCACACAACTCCAGACGGGATTGGGGAAAAAGAGAAACTCGGACGAGTCGACGTGCGCGATTCAATACGCGTTTATGAAGACTCGCGAAGCACGGTCCTGGAATGCCTTCTTTTCACCGCGGCTTGTCATTTGTCCGACACCTGATCCCAGCGTCTTTCCATCTTCAAGCCTCGATAATGCTGGGCGTCACTCCGTCGTGCAATTTGTGACACGATTCCCTACTTGATATTCGCGCATAACTGTCGCGCTAGTGCGCGATATGTCTGGCGCGCGATAATTGCCCGCGTGGCAGTAAGTTTACGCGATTTTGATGCGTCTCTAATACGTGTCTCCTCGTCGGGGACGTAGAGTCGGACTGACGGGTAAATGGGTTTTGCCTGTACTCGCGCATTCAGCCGGTGTTTATGAGCGACAAACGCAAATGCGCCGGTAAAGCCGCGCGCGCCTCCGTAATCCGCAAGAAAATATGTCAGCCAGAAAAGCTAAAAGCCCGCTATGTTAACCACCGTCGCGGATATCTCGGTCAGGCTTTATACGCCAAGTATAAAGAAAGAAGAAGAGCTCTAAGAAAGAAAGAAAGAAAGAAAGGAATAAGCGACGCAGATGGACTATGTTGTAGGTTCCTTCAGAAAGTAAAGGTAGAGTTTGGAAAGTCGCGGACGTCCAAAAGACGTCGGAATCTCGTCCAAAGAACTCTCGATCGCACGCGAATCTTTCAGATCTCTCCTCCTTTATGCGTCTTTTGGATTTCTCTTCGGACGTCTATTTTCCTCCTCTCTTCTCTCTCTCTCTCTCTCTCTCTCTCTCTCTCTCTCTCTCTCTCTCTCTCTCCTCTCTTTCTGTTTCTCTCACGGTGGTCTTTCTTTTTTCGTCGTTTCCTAGATCAGAACGGTCGAGTTACGACGCGGCACCACCAACGAGGTGGTATCTGATAACACAGACGGGAGTTTCAGATAATACCTCTGTACCAACCGCCGGCATGAGTGGTTAAAGTTCGTGTAGGTAGTTTAGAATGGCGAAGGTATGGTGTGCGAGCGCGCAGGTGAGAGCGGCCTTGTGTCTCTCGCCCTTGCCGTACACTTTCCGCAACACGATGGTGGGTATGAGGAAGCGAGCTCGCGTCCTCCGACGTACTTAATTAGCTCAGACGTCGCGGTCACTTAAGAGCCGCTGACGATGCACGACAGAAACGTTAATTAAGAAATTCGTTAATTGGAGGCGTCAGTGCACGAGAGTGCAGCGAGAGAGGACGATCGGCAGAGCTCATCTTGAATACGATTTTGCGCTTGGCAAGTGCCATGCAAATGGGAGAGACTGCCTTTGCTTGCTACGCTTGGAAATTCTCTGTTAAGGAATCAACTTAAACGAATTGCGTGATTTTTGTGCGCATAATCGAACCTCAACCTACTCCACTAAAATTTGGCGCTTCTGTTAATTTCTCGCGAGAGGCTGATTCACACAGGGTCAGCGAGGTCTTTTGTGCATTTCCAACGACTACTTCCCTTGATAGTCAAACCAGCGAAACAAGCATCCATTTTTCAGCGAATGGCTCGCACTGGCTCTTTTGTACATTTTCAACGACGTTTTCTTTAGTAGTCAAATAGCCGGGGCGAACATCTACTTGCCAGCTCGTAATCCCGCATACCTGCAAGCGAACCACGTTTCTTTCTCGCGATATAATCCAGTCCGTCTGTTCTCTCTCTCTCTCTCTCTCTCTCTCTCTCTCTCTCTCTCTCTCTTTCCCCTCTCCCTCCCTCTCTCTCTCTCTCCAGCTCCAGCGATTCTCTTTCGCAAGGTGCATTAACGGCGAGTGAATTCCCTTCGTTATAGCGATAGCGTAGGAGCAGGAGAGAAGTCATAACTCGCGAAAAGCTCGCGGTGGGAAACAGCTAGAGCGATGCCGCATACCAGACACCCGTCAGCGTCCACCGCATAAATGGCCGCAAGCAACGTTCGCTTACGCGCGCGCGGCACGCTGTTGCGTCTTCTGGCTCGGCTCGGACACCGGCCGAGCATGCAAATGCGGCCAGGGGAGCACAATCAAAGCGCCGTCGGGACGATACATATTCAAGCAGTCGGTACGGACAAACACACCGAGCAGGATACAGGCGATGACGGTTTAAGGCCGATTCACGCTCGACAGCTCTAGCTGTCAAAGCTTTCTTTAACAAGAATGTAATCACGAAATTCGGATCCGTCTGTGCGGATTATGAGCGGCGACGTCACCGTTATTGAGTACATTCGTTTGCAGAAAAGTCCCAATACACTTCCTTCTGTGTCCCAATACATTTCCTCAGGCTTCTATGATTATTATGACATGAGACAATCGACGATGGAAACTTTACAATTTTTTTAATAACATCTAGAAGACAAATGTATTGTACTAAATTGATAATATAAATTGATACTAAATTGATAATATAAATTTTTCGTTATATTGATGCAGCTATAAATTTGCTGATAAATAAACTTTCATATTACATTCTGCGTTATATTGAGCGTTTGTTTTGAGCATTCAATCATTCTTTTCTATTTCGCTATTCTTTGTGATAAATAAGAGTGCCATATGAATCGCTTATAAGGAACGCAACGTTTACAAATCGAGTAGAAAGTTGCTATTAAATTTACATACACTTGTCTAACTGGATAGCTGGATAGGAGCATTTGTTTTTAGGTAATCCTCATTAGATTTTATTATTAGATGTCAAATGCATCGCGAAATGCATCGGAAAAGAAATGTTCAAGCAGGAATACAAAGAGAAGGAGAATGTTTGCCAACGCTAACACGAGCCGTCAGAGTAGTAAAGCTCTCGTAAAATAAAAGCGCGGAGAATCGGCGTCATATATTCACCGTCACGTCTCGGGATGAATCAGCCGTGCTCTTTCGAATTATAATATAACGAGTCCAATACGTTGAACAATTAATTCAACAATTTCACGAGAATGTATTGCTGATCGATGCCGTTACTAAGTCGCGCCGCTAACGTCTGCGACAGATTACCATATAAATTCTATTGTAGAAGCTCCCTTTATCAAAGCATACTGCGCTAATCCACATCGATGTCAATGGGGGACAAAGTCCTAGGCGATTTGCGCCGGTCGTTTTGTATCGGTTCGCGAAATTCACGTTCGCCGAAGAGCGCGGAAGCATTGGTGCGCGCGAATCAGCCTTTATGGCGCACGTACGCGCATCGTACGCGCGAGAAACACACGTAGTAACAAGGCCGAGCCGGGGAAACGGGCGAGCTGCGTTCGACCGAGGGGCAGAGGAGATCCCGCGAATGGTCGGTTGCAGGTACAGCCTGTATACATTGCCAGGACAACGGATTCCAGGAGGTCTATGGCGGATGCGCTCGCGCGCGCGACGGCCGCGTACACAGCCGACAAGGCGAAGCCCATCAATTTCCCATTCAATCTACAGGCCCGTCTTCCGCATTCTCGCGTCTACCTACTCATCTTGCAGCCTGCATAGCGAGGCAAAGATCAGTTTCGCAAGGATCAGTTTCGCGTAGATATTCCGTTAACTGGATCCTTATATGGACGGCTAATATTGCATATATATATATATATATACATACAGGTGTCTCAACTCTCCTCCGGGCATTTTGTTGGGACATAGAACAGGTTGAGGTGAACATAAAAGTCCTATACCGTTTTGCGATATTCACAATAATTATCGAGATATTAATTGTAGAAAACTTGTAAATGATCATGCAGAAATGAGTAATAGTAAATGAGTTATAGTAAATGAGTTATCATGCAGAATATGAGTAATAGTAAATGAGTTATAGTAGCGACGACTGCCATCGTGTACTTATACTTTAGGTCAAATTAAACAAAAAAGTCCTCTAGCATTCTCCAAATGATCACACAGATTTTTAATTATTAATTAAAGAAGATTATTGCACGATTTTGCGTGATAATGCACTCATCTTCTTTAATTAATAATTAAAAATCTATGTGATTATTTGCAAAATGGTAGAGGACTTTTTTGTTCAATTTGATCTAAAGTAAGTACAGTCGTCGCTATTATAATTCATTTACCATATCCTGCATGATTATTCACAAATTTTCTACAATTAATATCTCGATAATTATTGCGAATATCACAAAACGTATAGAACTTTTATGTTCACCTCAACCTGTTCTATGTTCCCACAAAATGCCCGGAGGAGAGTGTGAGACACCCTGTGTGTATATATATATATATATATATATATATATATATATATATATATATTCCCGTGTTCAAAACGCGACCAAAAGCATCCAGACTGTTGGATTCTTACCTCGCATTGCGTTATTTATGAATGACAGCGACTTGTAAGCCGGAGTACTATTAGCTTGGAAAGGCTATGACAAATTAGCTATGTGTTTCGTCGATATGTTCATTGTATTATATGCTTAGCGTTTTTTGTTAAAGAAATAATGAAAAGGAATTCACAAAACATCGCACAAATATAGTGCTGTTTTGCTATCTGTCATTGGACAGGGTGAATGCCCATCGTACCAAGAAAGTTAAAACATACATAAGTGCTTTGTATGTGTGGCAATGAACCATATCTCTGAAATCTGAATTCTGACTACTTTGGCACTTTTGTAATCTACGCATCATAAACTTTATTTTAAGCTGAAATGGCTTCAAAACTTTTTGGCCATAAATCTGAACTACTCTTGGTCACACTCTTTAGCTAGAAAAACGAGCCGTTCTCAATACTTTCAATTATTTTGAAAGTATATATTTGTTTAATATACAGATTTTCTAGAACTCTATTTTGGACGCATAGGGAAAGTTAACTAATACCATGCATTCATACACAGCGTTACATCATTCTGGCAATGGACCGATTTCCAGATCGAGCTACAATGCAACCATGCAAAATTAGAAAGAACCTCGTACCGATTTAAGATTCATTAACTTCATCTCGTTCCACGAATATGTAATCGCTAAATAAGTGTTAAATAATTGCTCTAAATTTTAATTCTCCAAGCTCCACTTTTCTCATACGAGCGTCCGTCATAACGTCGTTTTGATTTGAGCCGTTATCAGAACGATCATCCTGATACAAAAGATTTTCGCCGCGAAGTCCATCGCATCATGGTATCCCGGTCAAAGATTTGCAGGGTCTGTTCGCGATATCCTCCATTCAAGTTGATATCCGGATTATTCTGCATCGTACAATGTTTTGAAAGTATCGCCAGATCGAAAGATTGAATATATTGTTTAAAATCTTTTAGAATTCCGAGCAGCTTGCGATCGAGATGTTTTGATGTCGCGGTGGAGAGAAGTCGATAGTCCATTTCTAAATGATACCATAGCAATACATGAAAAACTGCGAGCGTTTTGGCTGTAGTCGAGGATGCCGTGGATGTATATACGTGCGCGTTTTTTGTACGCATTTATTAGTACGAGATTGTAACCCTAACCCTCGAATGCTACACAATATTCACATGAACGCATATTTCGCGTATTTCCGAGAGAGCCTCGTCCGCGAGCGTGTACTCATTTAGCATTTATTTAGCAATCACATCTTCGTCCTACTCGTGGAGCGAGATGGAGCTGATGAAATTTGAATCGGTTCTTTTTAATTTTGCACGGTTGCATTGTGGCTCGACCTGGAAATCGGCCCATTACCGGAATGATGTAACGGTGCTGTGAGCATGTATGAGTCTGTGCATCCGCTGCATTATAGCGCAACGATACGGTCAAAGAGGTTTAATGCGAAACGTATGGTCGCATGCAACGTAACGGTGTCGCTATCGGCTAAATGGCACGTCCTAATTTTATACCGCTTATTTCCGATACGGTTTTACGTCTCTAACGAGCTCCGGAATTGCGATGCGAATTCACTTTGCAGCGCGCCATGTGATCACGGCGAGCGAAATACAAGCGAACGAAATCATAATTATTGATTTATTATATTTAGAAGCGCGCACGCGAGTGATAAACAGAGCGCACCTCTCCCCGAATACACACGCGTTCATTTACTAGCGCATATATCGCTAATTGCTACGCTTTATTTTCAGCTCGGTGAATTCTGTTAACCTGTGAAACCTGTCTTGCTGATCGTGAATTTATAACGTTCGTTTTCCGTCACGTCGTTTTTCACCGTACACTTTTGAACACACGCGACTGGAAAGTCAATAATTATTTAGCCATGCGCTATTCATAGACGAGGGTAACGGTAATTGTTTCTGTATGACGCGGTGTTTTCGTTTCTTTCTTTTTCTCTTTTTATTTTCGTTCGGAAGCGCAAAAACGCTTCTTTGAAGCGACACGCTACGCGATGATGCTAAAGTACTCGTATCTTTCATGAGACGTTCTCGCGAAATGTTCCCTCCTCGAGAGGAGGACAAAACGCGGCTTACATCGTTGCTGCGTCCAAAGACACGATTATGACCGCGATGTCGAAAAACAGACAGTCGTGCGAGTGTAGGATACGACCAGACTTTAATAAAATAACTCAACAGGAGTGCTACTTGAAAAAATGACGAATATTATACGATATATTCAGTTTTTCACGCGCGAAGCACTTCATAGCTAAACGATCGCTAAACGAGACCAGGATATTTTGGGCGGTCGTAAGTCAACCAATGGAGGAAATAATTTCTTCAAAAATTAAAAAATACAGTAGATCGAGGCAAATGAAATTTTATTTATTGCTGTCGCTGAAATGCATATAAAAGCATGACTACAGATGCCCATCGCAACAGTTGTCAACTGTTGCTTGTGTCGAGAATATGAGCCGAAGAAATTCGTCAGGTTAATTGCACAAAAACTGTAAATTGATTAAGAATACGCGTGCGGAAACACGTGTCAAAAAGATTGCTTTTTGATTCATGTCGACTTATTAACGAGTTAAAACCGCGCCATCAATATCAGATTTGAGCTCGGTTTTATGAGCAATATTAGCGCCTGCTTTCGCACCAGCGCGCCGTGTTCGTTTTTATACTACATTCTTCTTCTAAAGTGAAATGAACGACCGCGTGCCGCCGGAGCGGGTCGTGCTGATCTGAGCCGCGAAGTGGGGATAGCAAGCCGCACTTGCTGCGTGTCGTTACGTACAGCGTAAAGAGGCTCCCTGAAAACAGTAATCGCGGAACGCGGCTGTTGTTTTCACTCACGTGTTGATCTATCACGTGTATGATCTACCCCACGGTGCGTTGCAGAGGTAGCAACGACTGATTGAGAACGCGGGTCGATACAAACGTTAATAATTCCACTTGTAGATGTCGACTTGAAACAAAAATTGTTGGAAAGAGGAAATTACTGCGCTTTCGATGGGCGTGAAATTATCCTCTTGTGGATCAAATAGCGTAATCATATAAATATGGAAGAATCGGTTCTTACTCGGTATTTACATTATGATAGAAAACAATGAAAATTTTTGACAGGTATACAGAACAATTAAAACAAATTAAACTTTACAACAATTTAAAAAAAAAGCAAAGTGAAATGACGATGGGAACGTTATTCTGGAGGATTTTTTTATTCAAATTAACGAGTTCTACCAGTAAATTCAGACACTCTGTATATTACTATTATTAGGACCTTAACTTAGTTTCCGCCCAAAAAATACTGAGAAAAAGCATTTATTGTAAAAAATGTATTTAAATGATTTCAATGAAAGTATTTTCCATCACTTTCTACAACTTTTTGCCATCTTTCTGGCAACTGGGCGATACCATCTCGATAAAACGATGTTTGTTTCGAAGCAATCCATTCGTCCACCCATTCTCGCACTTCTTCAACATTTCGGAAGCGTGTACCACTCAA
>NW_022639530.1:404692-411146 GCF_010583005.1 Odontomachus brunneus | reverse complement strand
TTTTTTTCAAATCAAAATAGTGCAAAAGCACATGTCGAAAAAACACTTTATCGCGTTCCATTTTTCACAAAGCAAAAGAAATTGTTGTTTAGGAAAATAATTGTGTATGCTGACTGAATGTTATCGAGAAATGTCGAAATTAATCACAAACTACCTGTTTCGTTAGTAATGACTACTAGAACTGTTTGCATTTCCATCTAACATTTGCGGGCGGAAACTAAGTTAAGGTCCTAATACATGAACATGTCTTTTTATTTGAACGTATTTCGCAAAAATTTGGGGCGTGTATCTTCTCGCTTCTGATATCGTCAATCAAGATGACCGCGGCGAGGGACCGTAATCCGCTGTTCATCGCGCGATATGAGAAATGAATTTTATAAATCTTTTTTAGAGAAGGAGACAAAGAGTCGCTATGTGAAAAAACAGGTCTGGCACGAGCATTTTGCTGAGCCAACTGCGCGTTCATTGTCCCCGTGAGAACGCGGGGATGGCAAGAGAAAGCAGATGAAGCAGAATTAGTATGCTCCTTCAGGGGGTCTTTGACGAGACTCTCGTTAAAATAATCGTCGAGTTAATCTCCGAGTCCACGTCGCGAGGCATATATAAGCCGCGCTAGTCTTTCCTCCCCTAGCTCGCGCTAATTCGCCATCGGCTCGCGATAGATACACTCTCGATTACTGCTGTGCGTGCGCGATGACGCATTCCGTTGGCTCTTTGACGCGGCTCTCCGGCTCCTAGATGCGTCCTTCGTGCCGGTGTTTCACGCGTCAATGCGCCGTATAACGGCGCATGCCTGCTGCTTTACGGTGGCACGGTGGCGGCGGCGTCCGTGACGCGTCGTTACGCCTCGAGCGTCGCGACGACAATTAAGCGCCGTGAGAGAGCGGGTCCTCCTTTGATGCGGTGTGTCGATTCACCGCCCAAATCAACCAATTCCATTTTCCGCCGAACGACCGCCGGGAATCAAACTTCCGTCTGGTGGCGAAGCGCGTCGCGGCGCGGGCTAACTCAGTTAGTCATTTTAGAAGGGCATCGCGCTTGGTTGCTGAGCGGAATCGCAATTATTCCTGCGATCACAGCCGCAGCTGGCTGGCTGCCTGGTTCGTTCGATATACAGGACACGTTATATGGAAAGTCTCGCGTCAATTCCAGCGACAGGCTGATCGATTTTGTCAGCGCCGGAGCATTCGCCTCGACGACTTCGCGACTTAAGACTCCAACGTCTGAGAAAAACATGGGGAAGAAACTCCACCGCTTGTCGTGGTGAAGCTGCGGCGCGACACAAGCATACACGGGAAAAAACAATTTCAGTCGATGTACAGTCTGTAGCACAAGAGTGTGTACGCTGCTTTTCCTAGAATACAAAGTCTTCTTCAAAATTATGAATTCAGTCTTAATGTACATTATCCCGAGTAGAAATTAATTAGGGAGAATGCCTTAAATCTGTAAAAGCATACTCCAAAATAGATCTATCATTATTAGTATCTACCTAGATATAACCAAGAAAGACAAATTCTTACTGAAAATTCGTAAATAGGCTCTGAATAGGCATTAATGTGGATGTCTCTAACAAGGCCTGCTATCGTTGGGCCTAGATATGGCCAAAACAGATAAATTATTAATGGAACTTTGTGAATAGGTCCTGAATAAGCATTAACATCGATGCTCCTAACAAGGCCTATCATCATTAAGCTTAGATATAGCTAAGAAAGACAAATTTTTAGTGGAAATTCATAAATGGGCTTTGAATAGATATGATGTGGATACTTCTAATAAGTTCTACCTTCGTTGAATCTGTATATGGCCAAGAAATACAAATTCTGAATGGAAATTGGTAAATAGACTCTGAATAGGCATATGAATAGACGTGAATGCTCGTAACAATACTGATAGGATCCAAACAGAGCATAGTTTAATTAATTTCTGGAATAGTTTAAAATAAGGTCTTAAAGAGACTTAAGTGAAATTTACCATAATAAGGTTGAAATAAAAGCAAAATAACTTTAACTTTGATTTTCAAAAATAGTATTTAAGTTAAGAATTCCACACAGACTACAAATGTGTACTTATATTTTGTTATTAATAGGCTATTTTGACATTTTATTATCTAATATAACATTTAAACAAATATAACAATATAACAACATAAGTTCTAATAACGCATGCTAAGATAAGGCCAAATTAAGTATAACAAGATAGGACCTAGTTAGGCATGTCAAGATAAGACCTGGTTAGATGTACAAAGATAGGACCTGGTTAGATGTATAAAGATAGAATCTAGTTAAGCGTGCCAAAGTAGGACCTAGTTAGATTTACAAGTCTGGCTTTAGTTTTCACGAGCGTTATTTCTGTGCAGAATCTAAATGAGTTTGCCTTTGCAGTATGTAGACAAAAAAGAGTGTTTTAAATTTCTATGCGGGTATATATGCTGAAATACGTTTATCTAGTAAACGTTCAACCTCTTCCATTGTTAAATATGTCTTGACAGCATCCAAATATGCTTTCAACGAGATTTTCCAAAATGGAAACATGAAAACAGCATCATTGCAATGGATTAATCTTCACAGTCTCTGGACGTTAATTTTATGAAAAATATATGGGCAATCATGAAGAAAAGGCTTCGGAAAAAACGAGTTTTCACTTTGAAATAGTTGTCGTATCGACTTCGCACAATATGAAGGTGGTTATCCGAAACATTAGCGTGCCACTGACTGGAACTGAATGGCGACCAGTAAGTTCGAAAAAGAGAAACGCTATCTCTATTTCTGCGATTGAAAATATTTATTTGAACATTCCATTGTATTAGCTGCTACGCATCACGTGTACTAATTTGCCAGTCATTTTTTAATTAATTTTTTAAGACTTATACTCTCTTAAAGTGAATCAGTGAAACATCATTGAAAGCAGTAAATATACACTGATTTGCAGTTATAAGTATAGCACTAAAACTGCTCAGTGCTATAATTATAACTGATATCAGTGACTATTCACTGATTCATTTTAAGAGAGTATGTAATTATATACTATATAATATATATATATATATATATATATATATATATATATATATAGTATATTTACATTTGATCCTCCCAAAATGTTTTATGCAAAGTAACGATCCTATCGATACAATACTATCGATTTATCCTACATAGAACTATATTTTGCATCCTTGTCTGTGAAACAGTAATTTTTTCGTTGAGGGAACGGGACAGTTTATGGTTCATACCAATGAACTTTGCCAGACACACATATGCATCCCATAGCATTCACAAGGTTAAAGATCGGTCAAAATAATTGAGAACAATTGACTCAGCAGAAATTTCCTGTACTTTTTTGTCCCTACAACTGAGCCTTTTTTCCCGTTCAGTTAGTTTTATATTCGCGTGTGATATCACGTTACTACTGCCGATACAAGCCGCAGTTATTAATTATCTCGTTCGTCTTGCTCGCCTGCCTCTTTATGTAGACGCACTCTTCTTTCGAGCGTTTTTCGCGCGTCAAGTTTCCGCTACAGGGCATCATCGAACCATCACGTTACTGCAACAATGGTTAAATGGAAGGGGCGGGGGCTGTTAATTGAGTATCGACCTGTCGACAGGAGTAACCGAGTAATACATAATTACAATGTATTCTTCGCCGCGCTCGCGAAAGGGAAAGCTTTTTGCCCTCTCCTACCCTCACGGTCCTCCTAACACGCGGCGAAGACTAATCAATTTTCCATTCACCGGCAGCCGCTGATGGATGACTTACGATCACGCCGGGGTTTTAATAAATCAACATCCGTCGCCTCTACCCGGGTCTGTCATCAGTCTTCTTAGGGGTTGACCTCGCGCCGAAGAGACGCGCTGGCAGATAGCTGGGTAGGTAGGTAGGTAGGTGTGTAGACGCAAAATCTCTGTCCTGCCGCGGCGCGAACCAACGAGTTCGTCGGTGTCGAGCGTGTCAGTCGCGAGAATCGATCTATCGTCGGAAGTGAGGATCGACGCGGGGGTGGTTTATCCGGGTGATCGGACGACTTCCTACGTGGGAGTAACAAGATATCGGGCCTCGCTCGGAGGTATGGCGGGTTTTATATATTGTGTGTGTGTGTGTGTGTGTGTTTGTGTGTGTGCGTGTGTGTTGAGTGGGTGGGTGATGTGTGCGCGCGCGTGGAACACAATAAGTAAAAAGAGGGATTTAATATATCTGAGAAAATCATGAAGCACGAAGTGGACTTTATATTTCCTTTATAGCATCCAGGCTGTAATATCCTGCGATATAACTGATCTGCTCGTAAATTTCCACGGAGGAAAGTAAAACGGCCGTAAGGGGACGGGAAGCGCGGCGAGGAGCGCACCATATATACGTCGCTTTCTTATTAACCGCTTCTTTCTTCACAGACGAATGATGGAAGGACGTAACGGAGAATTTCCCGGGCTATTGATTCGTATCGATAACGTACGTCGGGTGATAACTGCACGCCGTGTATCATCGGGCGGGATAATAACCGGAAGGCACCCAAACGACCCGTCATTTTTCCGAGCTCGATCGCAAAAGGGTGCACGCGCGAGAAGAAAAACATACGCACAACGAAGGATTCACCTTCATGATCGTGGCTTTGTTTTCGACAACGTAGCGAAGCGCTCTCTATGCTTGCCGACTAAAATACAGAGAGAGAGTGTGTGTGTGTGTGTGTCTCGCGGGCGCTATAAAATAGCGATTATGGGACATTATCTCCGAAATTTCGACGACGCCGGCGGATTCTTTCGACTTTTATCCGACGAATTAGCGATAGGTAATCGCACCCCGCTTCATTTCACTCTAAACGCTGATCCTGAAGGCCCGGAAGGTATTACCGTCACTGCCACGAAGGGACAAACGTCGGGTGTGGCTTATCTGAACGGACGAGCGGTTTCACCGGAATTTGCTTGTAACCGCTTGTAGCCGCAGTGCACACTGGTTCAGCATGTTGAAGTCGCGCGTGTATAGTAATTACTTAACGAAGTAAATACGATTACACACACACATATATACACATACACACATATGCGCGTCCTAGAAATATTTGTTGAGTCCGCGTTCACGTTGAGATAGCAGAGAATAATTGTACTGAAAATTATACCTACAAAAATACATTGTAAAAGTATAAAAAAAAAGACGAATATTTTTTAACTTATCTATTAGAGCAAAGAATATAACAACGCATTAATATTGCGTATCGCATCGCGAAAATAGAAGATTGAAAAAGGAAAATAACGCGATTTCAAGTCAAAAGAAATCAGGTTAATAATGCCAGGAATGGTATTAGTGTTATAAGAATAATAGTAAGTCGCGGATGGTAACGCCGGCACATTATTAGAATTTCAAATGGCGTTTCTCCAAAAAACCGTTTTACTTGCAGCCCGGGTCAGACTGATTTGTCTGAATAAGTAACGTGCACAGGATTTTCACACACTGACCTAGTTTTGGTAGCTTATCATCCCTCCGAACGTTTCGAAATATCTATCGGGTAAACTTGTACAGTCTAAATATTGAGATATTTTAACGCTTAGTTAAATTATCACAGATCAAAAAATGCTATTGTGATTCACAGCTAGCGATTAAATACATCATAAAGATTTAACACCTTGTATATTTGATACTCTTTCTAATTCTATCAGGTCTGTAAATATGAAATCGGAATTTGCCCATAGATGGCCCTAACTGTCAATGTAGTTACCGTCAAACCGCGTCATTGGCGCCATTTCCTTGTTGACATCTCTGACAAAGATTTTCAACTCACAACAATACAAGTTTCATACAACAGCATAGTTTGTAATAGCGTTGAACATGTCGAATTTTGTGCCTGGAAACTACGATTTGCGGACAGCATTGATTTTCTGTTACCATTTGAAGAAAACTGCTGCAGAATCGCATCGAATGCTTGTCGAAGCTTACGGTGAGCATGCTCT
Organism: Odontomachus brunneus; assembly: GCF_010583005.1. Taxonomy (NCBI): domain Eukaryota; kingdom Metazoa; phylum Arthropoda; class Insecta; order Hymenoptera; family Formicidae; genus Odontomachus; species Odontomachus brunneus. The sequence goes on along the minus strand of NW_022639530.1, from coordinate 405,213 downwards.
TGGTAAATCACAGTGCTTTGAGTGGTTTAAAAAATTCAAAAGTGGCGATTTTGACGTGAGAAACGAAGAACGTGGAAGACCACCGAAAAAGTTTGAAGACAGCGAATTGCAAGCATTGTTGGATGAGGATGACACTCAAACGCAACAACAACTTGCAGATCAATTAAATGTGACACGAGAAGCCATCTCCATACGTTTGAAAATGGATTCCACATGAACTGAATGAAAGACAGCAGGAAAACCGAAAAACCACTTGCGAAATGCTGCTCGCCAGGTACAAAAGAAAGTCATTTCTCCATCGAATTGTGACTGGCGATGAAAAGTGGATATATTTTGAGAATAGTAAGCGTAAAAGATCATGGGTAACTCCAGGCGAACCATCGACATCGATTACAAGGCCAAATCGCTATGGACGGAACACAATGCTCTGTGTTTGGTGGGATCAGAAGGGTGTGATCTATTATGAGCTGCTAAAACCTGGCCAAACCGTTAATACTGAACGCTACCGACAACAAATGATC
>NW_022639530.1:342921-404570 GCF_010583005.1 Odontomachus brunneus | reverse complement strand
AAATACTTTCGCATGCGGCTTACTCACCAGACTTGGCTCTGTCCGATTACTATTTATTTGCATCGATGGGACACGCACTTGCTAAGCAGCGCTTCACTTCTTACGAAAATGTACGAAAATGGCTCGATGACTGGTTTGCCTCAAAAGAGCAATAGTTTTTTTGGCGTGGCATCCACAAATTGTCAGACAAGTAGGAAAAATATATAACTAGCGATAGGTAATACTTCGAATAAAATATTTTTTATCATTTTCATACAATAAACGTGTATTTTCTATACAAAAATTCCGGTTTCATATTTACATACCTGGTATACTCTTTATTAATTGATATGGAATTTGATCATCAATTATGTACTTCAACACATCTAAAAGATTGTCATTCTGAAAAGTCAAATTACGTCATATCAAAAGTCAAATTACGTCTAACTTACTGCGTCCGATATTATTTTAAAATAATATTGTATTTTAAAATAGTATCATGAACTATTAAGTCAAATGTAGACGAAATATTGAAAAAGGATAATTATGCAGATTGCACCTCACTAATCAATAATCTTGAAATCGATGATAAGTTTATGTTTCTGATCTCTAAAATCTATAATAAAGATTCTTGGTGGTATTATTAAAAGGAATATCACCGATTTTCACTAATAATTTGTGAATGTTCATTAGTTCTCGATTGAAATATCCCCATTTTACTGTTGCATCTTATATCTCACTGATTTTGATCAGTGTGAGTAAGATTTAACTGCAAAATTTATAACACACAAATTCGTTATACGCTGTGCCAAATTCATGCAAGAAAAATACACTGATTATACCTTAGAGAATAACTTTAATAAGATTTTAGCTGTCTTGCTTTTTGTTTATTAAAAAGTTATTAACAAAAAAAGGAATATACCAGTTAATATTAGTGCTTAAAAGAGGATGTAATCATTGATTCAAAATTAAAGATCCAAATTTAATAAGTTATTTGTTATGAATTTTTATTTTTTAATATATATTTGTTTGAAAATTGAATTATAATATTCTACTACATTGAGAGAAAAAATATCTAAAAAATAGTATTTTTTAGTGGATACTAATAACATATTTACTCAAATTCTTTTATTTAAGTAAAATAAATAATTGCTTTCATAAGAAGCTAAGATTTTCTTAAGAGATTTGAATAAAATGTATATTTTCTTATTTGAAAAATATTTGAAAAATATTGTATATTAACCTAAGTAAATTATTATAAAGAGAATATACTCACCGAATATTTTTTACATATTTTTTTTGTAGGTATAATACATACATCAGACGCGTTTTAGTTTATAGAACTTTCTAAAACCTTTTGCTTTACTAAAGTGCATATGATGAGTCTATTTTATTCTGTACAATTACCGAAAGAAATTTCACACATTTCAAGCTAAATTTTATTACTTTATTCAGACATGAATTATATGTTCTTACTTTCACGTTGTAATATTCATTCGGCTTTTATCGCATAGAATGACCTGTACATTAAACAGAAACCTTTTATACATTGTTGATAGCTCACAAAAAGAAATACGTGAACGGCAAAATTAATTCCCATTGTTAATTCCTAAATTAATTCATATTGTTACTGCGGCAAAGTGATTCTATCAACGAAAATTCGAAATTCACCCAGTCCCGGACCACTAATTTCAGTATTGATTATACACCTGCCTTCTATCGATCGTCCAATTTAGCCGGCAGGAGTGCCGTACTAAGACGTCTATGGTCGGTACATAATGGGGCAAGTACGTGGCACGTAGTACGTGCCACGTAGCCGGCTTATCAGAGGCGCGCAGAGGGATGCCCAGGGCAGGCTTATCGACTCAGCGGCTTGACAGGCTTCCACGTCCTTTCCCACCTAGTAGGTGGAGCGTCGAAAGATGATGAGCGCCGATCGAAGGACCCCGAGGACCTTCAGCGGCTCTCTCGGGGGTGGGCATGCGGTAAGCCTCTATACGAAGTCGTTGATGCGTCGTGAGGTAAGAGGAGATAGCGCGGTCGGGCTACGCTGACCGATATTACGTGCTTAAGAAGCTCATGGCCGTTGGCCGATATGGCTACAGCAGTAAACAGAATCTCTCTCGTCGGCGACTCTCTACCCCTACCGACCAGAACGACTTAGCGCGAGCAAATATATATATATATATATATTCAGTCGCGATGGATCGGTAAAACGAAGGGAAAAAGAATTAGTCGGTCAAATATGGGGACCACCGTTTGGGCCTGGTAATCTCCCTAGCGGCGTTCGCGCGTCATCGGCTCGACAGGGAGCTGAAATCGGTTGGCGGTGTCAAAATCAAATTTCAGAAGGCTACGAGGGTGCGAATCCGTGCACTGGCTGAAATAAAGCTTCGGGACAATAAAGCGATCGCGATGCAGATTGAATTCGTTTGGAGATTACCGTCGGTTATTCGAAGTTATACATTGCACGAAATGCGCGAAAAATACGTTTGCTTTTCCGGCCTCTCATTCTCCATCAAGAGTTTCGAGAAATCTTTGGTTTCTGATTCCAGAGAATCTGTCAAGTGACACGCTTGGTTGGCCCACATGTCGTAGATATCGACAAGAAAGAAAGAAATAAATGATATATTTTCTTCTTTTCGTGGATGTGTGTGTAGTACTCACAGGTTGTAGTGCACGTCCGCCATGTTCGGTCGATAACGAAGCGCCTGGACGAAAGCTTCCTCCGCCTCGGCTACTCGCCCTTGCTCGCTGAGAATGCTGCCCAAGTTGCCATAAGCTGGAAGCGACATAGATCGTATTCGATTTCGCACTCTGCACTATTGGTTGGCGAAACATTAAACATTAATGGGCTCGGGTCGATATGACCGTGCGCAGGTATGGCTACATGACAAATGAACATATATACAAGTGTCACAGTGTTTTTAACGTACAGCACTGCGAATATATACTTAACAAATTCTAGCGGTTTCGGGAAAATTCGAGAAATGAGGCAGCGAAAAAGAGAACATTGTCGGTCTCGGTGCAGAAAATGATGCTACAATGGCCAACGTAAATATGTTAACGGATGGCAGACAGATGAATAAACATCACGGTATTTTTAACGCATATTATTGTAAATGTATGCTTAAAAAATTCCGGCGGTTTCCGAAAAATTCGCAAAATGGAGCAGCGAAGAGGAGAACGGTGTCTGCGAAGAAAATGTCGCTACAATGGCCGCGATAATTGTTAACGGATGGCACGATGTGCAGGTGTGAAATACGTCTTACGCTTTCAGTGTTAATTATTATCCCAGCGGCAATTACTTGAGAATTATCGCGATCAAGATACGCCCGCCCATCATTTCTCTGCTTACGTGCTCGCTCTCGTACACCGCTTGTAGTTGAATATTCAACTCGTTAAATGATCAGCAGGAAGTGCTCGGGAACATAGTTACATGCTGCGCGCACGCACGCCGCGCTTATATAGATCACCTTCCAGACATAGAGGCTAATATTTTCGTCGTTATTCCATTTTCGGGTGGCGTTATGTAACATTGTTTCAAGCACTGTTCACAAAGAGCAACTCCAGCTACTCCAATGATACTAATTCTGACAGACATGCTGTCGAAAGTAGAATTATTTAAAATCGGTGTTCAAACGTTTACTCGTACCGTATAATGAATAAAACGCACGAGTGGCTTTTGTATACTGTTATCGTCCAATTCAATGGAATGCATCGCGACTTTATTAAATTTACATATTTGCACAATTGATGACTTTAATACTCGCTTCAGCTCTCATCATTCCGTGTCGAACGCATCTCCAAATAATCCCTCTTGCAAACATTGACCGAAATAACAAAAGTACTCGTAACAGCCAGTCTAATATTTTTCGTTCGTTTTATCAAACGCATATGTCTAATTGCATTCATAGACTGCGCATTGCTGTGTGTGTAGAAGAGATAATGTCGGTATTGGTAAGAAAAAATAATAGAGAATATTTCTTTGTCTAATTCTCTAGCTGGTATTCTTCTTGCTGGTGAAAACAAAAGCAACACGTAAGCATCGTCTATTCCATAAATGTAACGAGAAAAAAGTGTTTGGTATTTGTAATCAGATAGTGAAGTAATTACTATATATAAATTATGGTCAAGAAAACTATTTTTTAATTAAATTTTATTATAATGTTAGTGATAATATAACGTTATTGCATGTTGCTACTAGCATTTTCGTATTAGAACAGCTAAAACATAATTATAATTTTAGTTAGATCAACTTTTCTTGTTACATATGAAGTAGACTACTGCGCATTGCTGTAGGAGAGGCGAAGTTAGCATTAGTAAGAGAGAGCGATAGAGAAAGTAAGATGTTTTCCTAATTGCCTTCTTGATAGGAAAAACGAAAGAGCAGATCACATAATCGATGCATCCTTTCTTTATTTTACTATATTTCACGCTTTTGTTTCTCTTACATTGTCCCCTCTAATATATTACGTACAATACATAGTTGTCATCTGAAACTTGTCCCATGCGAGATACTCAGATTTTTATTCAGAGTTAGATCCAAGTTTTACAGTTGAACTATAACATACATGATATTTGTAAAGGGTGTTTGACAATTAATGACAAACTCCTTATGATAGAGCTCATCAAATTGAACGAAAAGGTCCTCTACCATTTTGCAAATAACCACGTATATTTTTAGGTATTAATTAAAGAACATCGGTGCATGATTGTGCGCATAAGGTGCACCAATTTTCTTTAATCAATAACTAAAAATCTAGGTGGTCATTTTCAAAATAATAGGTAACTTTTTGTTTAATCTAATGCACAAGTACACGATAGTAGACGTCGCCGTCACAATTTATCTATCGTGATTACATTCACCAATCTCCTTTAATTAACCCTAAGTTACTAATCTATCATAAAAATTGCGGCAGTAAATCGGTGATTTCTAAAAATTATAATGTTCGCGTTGTTGAAGCGCCTCACATCTGTTTACCTTTCTATATGTTTACGTCAATATGCCACAAGGTGTCTTTTGGTGCGAAGTTATAGTGGTAACGTCATAAAAAATAGGATAGTTCAGTAATAATATTACTTTTGAGTCACGATAAGTGTACTTTTATTTTTTGTGCTTTTCGTATTTATTGCAGCGTTATTCTCGTAAAACTATTTTATATTTAAATTTTTATTTTTATTTTGTATTTAATGTTTCTATAATGTGAACTTTATAATATGAACTAATAAAAATAGAGTTAGAAGCTTTTATTAATGTTTTATTTTAAAGTAGTATTTTTTATGAATGTTTAGTGACAAACTCACACGATAATTTAGTAATTTAGAGTTAATAATTCAAAGTTTTTATGTGGTTGTAAAATAATTGAGGAATTTTATGTTCAATAAACTCTATCTACGTATAACAGGCGTGTCATTAATTGTCAGACACTCTGTATATCTGATATCTGATCGTGATTCAACTGAAGAGCTCTACCTCTGAATTCAAATCTGAGTTCTCACTTAAGACAAGTTTCATAACTATGATTGCACTTCCTAGAGTAATATGTGACAGAGAAAGCATTTGATTTATCATATCACTGTCCTTCAATCTTGTCATCAGCTATTCCGTAAGAGTGCGCAGTCTATTTTATAAGTTTATGGTCGCATCGCTGCCGTAACACAACGCATTTAATCCGTAACAAGTACCATGTGGTCCCAGGAACCCCAACTAATTTTATTTTCGTGATAATTCCTAAATTATCCATTGTATGGCGCTAATATCTTCAGTACCTTTCGAGTAACAGTTTTCAGTGTGACAGAAGAAAAGGTCATCGAGTTATTTGTAAGTAGCTGTGAATTATATGCATTTGTTTTTCGTAAGGGGTCACAGTGACTCTATTGTACTGTTAACGTTATTTTTATGAAAATAATTTTCTTAATCTTCAGCTCAATATGACTCATTCTTCACGCAAAAGAATAAAAACTCTTGTCTTTCAGTTAGTAGAACCTGAACTTAAGAAACGTCTTATAACTCAATATATTTATAAGCCATTGCGTTTAATAATTTCATCTATTTTAAAAATTGAAGAAACTGAAAGATCTAAAATTATTTTGCCATCCAGAGTAAGATGTAATAAATGTCCTAGAAGTAAACATATAAAATCCAAAGAAGTATATGTTAGATGCAATAAACCAATATGCACAAAATGTGCAAGCACTATCTGTAACGATTACATCTAAAAACCCTCTAAGATTTTAATATTGTATTTAATTTAACAATACTTGTTTATATTTTTTTATATAATCTTATTGTAGACTTAGATTAAAACATAAATTTTTTTCTTTTTCCGATTATTTGTCTTTCAGTGTATTTTATTTCAACATTGCCCACATTATGTTCATCTTATAACCAGTTAATGTTTTCTTTTAGATTACTGAAAAACTGAGACTGTTATTATATATGTCTAGTTCTAATATACAAGTAATATTCGTAAAGTATTATTTTCGAACTATAAAGCGTTTTTCTTTCTACCTTTTATTATCATGTTAAAAATGGCAAAAATTTATTGGAGTCCACCGGACCCCATTGTACCTATAGCTTGAAAAACTAAAAAGGCATAGTATCTGTTACGGGTTAACTACCGAGTTAAATGAAAAGGATAGGTGCTCCAAATGCGCCCCGACGTTGCGATATGTCAAACGTTATACGTGCGTTAAATCAACAAACAATAATCGCCTCATGATAACGCAGAGTGATCCGCGGTGACTCGACGGAGGGAAGAGGAGGAATGTGCATCTCTGCGGGGTGCAGGTGTTGAACGCGATAGGAAGGGTGCAACGGGGGTCGGGAGGATGAGCGGGCACAGGATGCGTTGCCCGGCGAATACGCGAGCGAGCGTCGACGACCTGAACCAACAAAATGTAAATTTATTTCTCGTAGCGCGGAGCAGCCTGTTAACACGGTAACACGCAATTTCTGTCGGCGCAATTAAAACGCGCTGTGACGTCGCCGCTGGCGCCGGCGGTAGCGCGTTGTGTCGGCGTCAGCTCGCGTGACCGCCCGTTCCTACGCCCGCCTCTGTCCGCTTCGCTCGCTCTTTCACCCTTTCCTGTTCTTTTTGCGAGGAACATTAAAAAAATGAGCAGCGAGACTTCCTAGCCGGGGATGGATGGTATTCCGTGGAGGGGCCGAGGCGACGAGATTGTCTCGCGAGAGAACGACGGACGAATGCCGGATGCGGAATTAAGGGCTGAGCAGCTTGGAGTTGTTAATTAAAAAAGAAGAGAGACAGAGAGAAGAAGAAGAAAAACGAAGCGTCGAAATATGAAGATGAGGTTTCTCGCAGGGCGCAGCTCGATAAGCGCGTACGTCCTCGCTGCATTTATTTAATCGAATTGAGACTTATCCGAAATTCTAAAACGGAGATTTAATAAGATTTTACGATTTCATCTAATTTCATCTAATAAGATTTTACGATTTCATCTAATTTCGTTATTGTGGCGACGAACCGTCGTCGCGTTCGAACGAAACAACGAGGACAACCAGAGTCATATTCGCTATGTTCCTAAGATATTAGATGAGTGTGACGGAATAAGGATGTGAATATTAGTTTCTCGAATCATAAAGCGGTTGTTTACGTGACAGGAAGTTGAGTTCAAGTAGTGAAGGAGAACTCCAAGCCGTTGGTAAATTGAAAAATTAATTCACGAAACTGAGGAAGCGCGGCGCAAGAACGATGCGTAAGGTTATTATTCATGTAAAACGAACATATACCACAACTTCCAGGTTAATTTCGCGCGAGACCACTTCATTTTGATATTAAATCAAATACGATGAAAGCCAGGCGTCAGCGGAATCTGACTTCAGATTCCCGCGCGGAATTAAATGAGCGAGCGTGCATAAATAATAAAAACCGGAGTGAGACGATCTTGGAGTCACGTAATGCGCGGTCGATGACGTGGAACAGATGCGCAGCGCTGACGTGCGGCGCAATTAATACGAACTACTGTCCAGCAGATTAAATCGCACGCGCTCGCGCGCAATCAATCGTTAGATTATCATGAAGGTAAATGGGGTGGATAGACTGTAAAAAGTGGCAAAGACGGATGGCGTCCCGGGAGGAAGGAGCGCATGTGAAGGAAGAATCAAGCGAGTTGTATCTCGGTGCTCTCTCTCTCTCTCTCTCTCTCTCTCTATGTCTGTCTATCTGTCGTGTTTAAAAACCAAATATTCAACCGTTCTTCGTCTGTGAAACTTCGTCCTTAGAAATATCGTATTTTTCTTGCCGTTTCCTAGAGCCCTAGCGAGCCTTTAATGAGTGGGATGGAAGGACGTTTTGTGAAATTGCTTTCAATATACCGGGATACGCAGCGGTCCGAGCAGACGGCGATAGTGGCGAGATAGGATAAATTAATACAACAGAAACTACGTTGCCTCTCGGACAACACACTCGCGTTATATTGCGCGAATGAAATGCGTTGCAGGAACGAAGCAAAAATTCTCTCGTCAGCGAGAGGAAAAACTCCCGGACCCCGTTACGTTACGGTCGGAGGACGTAAGTTAAAATAATTACGAAAAAGTACACCGTGGAGGATAAGCGCCGTATGAAAGTGGATAAAAGGTGAAAAAGGGTCGGGACGGATTAGAAGGGTGCATTAAAAGGGGGGAGCCCAGCGGATGAGAAGAAACGAGAAACTCGCGTATGCTCTTAACGCGCGCGTGCACGTTGGCGTAAGACGTTTCCGTCAGATAGCTCGAAAATATGGAGGCCATGCAGAGCGCAAGAGGCGAGACTGAGAAAGAAAAATAATGATACTTTTAGCGCAATAAACGAACATAAGCGTTGTGGTGATTAAACTGAAAGATGTAGTGGCCATTTCGCTCGTGAGACAGCAATGTTTACGGTGTTACTTAACACTGAAAAATAGATCTGAATTGCATATGAATGTATGCAATTCAGAAGAAGAGTTTCAAGGGTCGACTTTATTCCACGATCAAACTTATATCGCGTTATTATTAGGCGCTATAAGTTTCGAGATACTATAATAATTATAATTTTCACATCTAAATATATTTTAGTCCAATGATATATCACAATTCAATAGCTTTATGCGACCACCAAATACAATCTTGATGGATTTAAGTTTATCTAAATATTGCCCTTGATCAAATGCCTACCTAAGAAACTTGATAATCTTTTTGTCGTGTCTCAACTGTCTCTCTTGTAGAGTTTCGACTTATCCTTTCCTATCGGATTTTTATATATATATATATATATATATATATATATATATATATATATATGTATGTATATATATATATATGTATGTATGTATTTTCCAAATAACCACGTAAAATCTCGAAAAATTAATGAAAGAAAATTGGCGAATCAATATATGGGGTGCTGTGGAACGAGCTTTGTAAGCATAATCTCATAAAAAATGACTGAAACGCGATTGCGAAAATAGTAGAAAATGATTGATATTTGCGATTGTTTCTTAACAACACGCGTACGACACATTCGCAATACATCGAAGAACAATCGAAGAACAATCTATACGGCACTTGCATCCCTACTCCGTTTTTAGTTGTCAGTCAATGTTCCTATGTATCTCATAAAAAATAACTGAAATGCGACTAAAAGATAGTCATTTTGAGAAATGAATGAAAGAAGATTGGAGAATAAGTACGCTGTAGAAAGAGCTTTGTAGCCGCAATCTCACTAAAAATGACTGAAATGCGATTATCTCTTAGCTACATTTCAGTCATTTTTTGTGAGATTGCACCTACAGAGCTTGTTCCACAACATCACGCAGATTGCTTCTCTAATTTTCGTTCATTTATTTCACGAAATTTCACGTGGTTGTTTGAAAAATGGTACGACATCTTTTGCTCAAGTTAGGTTGATGTGTTCTACCTGCACACTTGCCTTAGCGTGTCTTATGTCAGACATCCTGTATGACATACCGTAATCATAAGAAACACGTGTCATGACAAGAGCGTCGAATGTTAACGCATGCTGTGTGCAATACTGGGAGTTAATTATGAATCTTTTCCCTTAATATAAACTTGTGTGTGAAAAATAAGAAATCTACATTTGAAAATATATGGAAATGTTCACTTTTCACAAGTTTACATTGGAGGAAAAAATTTATGATTGCTTATGAATGCTGCAAAATTATTCACTTTTTATGATTTCATACTAAAGAAAAAATTATATGATAATGAGTAAGATTGAATTCACGCGAAAAAATTTATAATTGATGTCTTGAAAAAAATGGCATTTGTTTCATGTTCCTACGTCAATTTTCCACCGAAATATGGCTGTTTGAAGCGTCGAAATCCCGAAGACGACGTGAGGTCCTTTGAAGGTGACCAGCGGGGGTGCGCGCGTAACATCATTGTATTATATTTTGTTCGCGCTGCGAACTTGACATACCGGAAACAACGGTGCGCTTGACTGAAAAGGAACCATTATCGGCGGGCTTTGGTCCCTGTCAAACGATTCGTCGATAGCTCCGCGTAAAAATGTCGTAGTAATGTGAAACAAGTGTGAAACACAAAGCGCATTCGAAAGTTGAGACTGTCTCGCTTCTAGTAGCCAAACGATTATTTATCTACACTATCGATTAATTTTGCGATATATTAAGAAATGGATTTCTTTTCTTTTTTTCTAAAGTTCTAATTAAATTTACGATTGAAGTCGCAATCATAATTATAATTCGAGCAAATAAAAAAGAAAAGCAAATGATCGCATTGTAGATTTATAATTCTTCTTTTTCGCGTATCACATGAAAATAAATTCTAATTTTATTTAACCCTTAAGTGCACGCGTTTTTTTCCCAAACATCACAATGGACGCGCGCAGTACTCAGTGCCGCGTCACTAACTTATTATTTATTTGTTATAAAATTATGATATAAATTATTATAAAAATTGTAAATACATAAAAAGAAGTAAAATATATTTGTAATAAAATATAACGTTGGAATTTTGTGCATTTTTAAATTTATGTTATATGAATCTATAACTAGCTATAACTAAATACCTAAAAACTTTAAAAAAAAGAAACATAATTTAAAACTGTTTAAATAAAAACATATTTATATTAAGTTATAAACAAAAGTAATAATTACATAAAATTAACCTAGCAGAACATTGGAGATGAATGATATGGAATACCGCAAAACTTACTGGATTGGAAGCTAACGAATGATTTTGATGGGAAAAATACGAAAGATGTTTTATAACACAGGATAAATGAAAAATATAAAGACCATAATAGAAAAGGGAGGCGCGTGTCATAAGTAATATTTCAGAAAAATCAGTTTTTAAACATAAAGTGCCACTGCGCGTTTGCTTAAAGGTTAATTTATAAACTATTCTTCCATTTATACTTGTTTTATATTCGTCTTGCTGATTCAAAATATATATAGAGAAATACGAGTAATTAAAAATCTTTTACGGTTAGGTTAATGCCTCGGTTAAATAGATACATATATAAGATACATTAAAGTTGTGAGAGATTGTTGTGAACTATCAAACTATTTTATTCTAAGATAAAGATGTAGGTGTATTAGTCGATGGAATAACTACAAATTTAATAACAGAATATATATCCCATAAATATAAGTAAAATGAAAAAAAAACTGTAGAGATTGATGATTCTATGATGCTTCTCTCTCTCTCTCTCTCTCCCTCCCTCCCTCCCTCTCCCTCTCCCTCTCTCTCTCTCTTAAACGTCTAGAGAGAATGTTCGTGGATGAAATGCCGGAAAGCAGCTGATTGCTGCTCGCTTTGCGCCAAGCCTAACGAGTCTTTATTGACCGAATTTGCACGTTATTGACAAAGCTTCGGTATCGTTCATTTACATCACTCTCCTGGAAGAACGCTTCGTTCGCTCGCGACAGCTTCTCGAAACTGGTCATTTCTCCAAATTCCAACGACTCTTGTCGTATTCGCGTCCTCACAAGAACTTGTCAACTTATTTCCCTTTAATCCTCTACTGCTAAAATTAATTTCACATGTTTAAAAAGTTTTTCATTTATGTTTAAAACTAAAGTACTCAACACATAAAAAAAAGGTGAAATTCTAATTTCTTATTTTCCCAAAATAGATTTGTGGCTCTGAGGTCACGCTGGACAGTTACTATTGCCGCCAACATACTAAAAAGAGGTAGCCATATTGTGATTTTCACGTCGGTCAAGACAGAAACAATAGTCATATTGGAGATAAATAATGATAAAAATGGATTGTGACTTCAGAATCACAGTGGACAATGGAGAGTTAATTTTCTTTCAATGGAGAACTTTCAAACGTCTCAAATATATTTACCCTTGCAATAAAATCTTTACTTAAAGATTCTAAAAGATGTATCGATTTTATAAGTATGCCAGAAGGATCGTGAAGATAACTTTATTAAAGAAAGTTTTCATCAGAATTTTTTTAATTTCACCTAACACATGCATTCGACATCTGTTGCGTAAACGCGTTCATGAGAATGAAAATACGTTTTTTTTTTTTTTTTTTTAATAAACGTTAACTCTTCTTATGAAACCCTACGAAAGATATATACGGGGCGCAAAAAATTAACGCGGTGCGAGAAAAATGGAAAAAGAAAGAAGAAAGACGACGGACAATGAGTAGAAACAAAGAGGAAGAGAGAGGGTGAGAGGGCTCATTCCCCGTTGCATACCGTGTATTCATCTTCCCGACAATTTTATGGACACGGTAGGCACATAGTTGCCTGCGTCGAGGTGCAAGATGAACAGACGGGATAGCACACGCCCGCCGGTGGCACAATGGCCTCGGCGTATAACGAGAAAACAGGCGGTGTGATATCCGTCAGTCGGCCGGCCGGCCGTCGGTCTGACGAGGAGAATTTCATTTTTACATGGTCATATATTTTCGTCGCGGCGTGCCTATCAACCTTCGATCAACTAGCAGCGCTACTACGGTCTTTTATTATTAACGCGCGCTTGAGCGTTTTTACTATCTTTATGTCTTTAATCCGTCCGGTGAAGCGGCAGCGTGCACGGCGCGCGAGTTGTTCTTCTCCCTTTTTACAGCCCTCGTGTATAAAAATGAGACGTTCTCATGGATATTGTATGCGTTTAAGGGCTCGTACGACTACAACGACGACGACGACGAAACGGGCACAGCTGATAAAAGTGTCATTGGCAGCGGCGATATCCACGCGAGGATACACCGATGGTACGCGACGTACTCTGAATTCGGGTCGCGTGATACACGAGGCAACGTTACGATCGTGCACAGTCGTTTCGAAAAATATATATGTTCGACAAATGTCGAAGTTTGGGAGCTGTATCAGTCGACGAAAATTTAGCCGGATGCGTCTGCATCTTTCAGTCTTTGCTCACAAACCACTCTCCTTCATTTATCGCTCTATTTTACGTTGTTGTGATCCCTTCTTTGTCACATTTTTACCCTTCAACAAGCGCGTGAGGTGTGTACCTTTACCTATCTTCCTTTTTTCTTAGATTTTACACAGAAACATTTTTTCAGTGCTGCCCTCTTGAGTTTTCTTAATCCCTTCCTAGGCTATCAATGATTAGCATCAGGGGTGTACTTTATACTTTACGTGGCCTTCCACGATATAAATTTTCATTCTGAATGATATAGGCTGCGTTTGCTTTGGGCGCTTATGCGCTGTAAACGTCATTCTATCTTCTTCCCGTATGTAATGAACGATAAAGATAGAATGACGCTTACAACGCGTAAACGCCCAAAGCGAACGCAGCCATAGTAAACTTAAAGCAAAAAAATAATACGTTTAATAAAATTTTTTATTACTATTATGTTATTATATATCTCTATTTATGAATCTAACGTAATAACTCAATATTTCATAACGTTACTAATCTCGATTTTAGTCTTTTTAAATTTATTTTTTGCGAATTACATTATGTAAAATAATATTTTTTACAATACACCATAAAATTTTTTAAATTCAACAGTTTCACAACAATTTTATAATAGTTTGTGCAACTTGTGCAACATGTGCATACACACATTCTGAACTCATTTCAACATAGAACTACTTATTATCGACAAAATATTAAAATTTACATCTTATAATACACTTTAAGATGTGTGCAACAATAGATAATGTTAATCAACAAACTAAAAATATTTATTTCTTATATTTATAAGCATAAATAATTCGGAGGGTGTAATTTACACTCCACGCACTCTTTCATGTTTCAAATTTTTACGCGTCCGTTGGCATACTTTTAAGTATATTCAAATATATTATGCAAAAAATTACACCTTTACATTTCTATCACGTGCGTGCGCTCTCTCACCTCATTCTGTAACGCACCACAAATTTAAAATCATTTATTTTAGAAAGTTGACGCGACTTAATTGCTATGTTTTTATTATAAAATTTTTTTTCCGTAATTCTTACTACAAAATTCTCCTTTGTGCTGCCCAAGTCTTGTTTATGATAGAAAAGTATGAAAAAAAGAATTAAAACGCGTATAAAAAATTACATTTTAAAAGAGAAGAAATCTTGAATTCATGTCAGCCCAGAAAGCCTGGAGTTCACGTGTCCATACCCAGAGAACATATTATTTTTTTCATATAAATTCTGTTCAGCCAGAATTCGCTCCAAGTTTGAGTGAAATATTCACTGTTACAATCCTGAATATTCAGAATATTCTGAATATTCTGGATTCACAATATTCCTGTTATCGCTCCAAGTAAATTTTCACTCGTTTTAAGCGAGTTTTCACCCCGGTAAATTTAGAGAGCATAAAATATAATTATCTGCATGTCTGAAAAATCGGGCAATACGATCGGCAGAGAGCCAATGAAACGAGATAGATGTGTGAATCTCGAATTATATTTATTTGTCGAATCCTTGGCAATTCAATCATTAGTTAAACATTCCGCGCAATCAATAGAAATCAACACAGCCTATAACAGGCAGTTATAGACCTAACACAGGCCTATAACATGTTAATCAACCGATCGACCGCTTACCTTTCGGCGGATTGACGTGCAACGCGGATCTGTACAAGCTCTCCTCGTCCCTCCAGTCGGCGTTCCTCACGAGCGTCTTCGTCGACATGGCGGCGATAAGGATCGCCGTCGCTAACAGTACCGCCCTGCCGCGCGTCCTGGAGCCGTTTCTTCTCGCTATCCGGTAGCATCCGGAGACCGCGGCGCCGACCACCAGGCAGGCGCCCACGCTGGGCAGGTACAATATCCTTTCGGCTATCACGAAGCCAACGTAGAAGAACAAATTGCTCGCCGGCAGGAAAGGAAACACGAGGAAGCCCAAGGACACGGCGACAGCGGTAGCTGCCGTGTGCCGGCCGACGCCAGATGCGCCGCTGCCACCACCGTTGTTCGGCCTCTTGGCACAATGACAATCACCTAGCGGACTGTTGTTGTTGTTATTGGCCGCCCTGCAGCCGTCCGTGTGACAGCCGCCCGTGCGTCTGCCTGCGCACACGGGACACCTGGAGGACGCGGAGCGTGGATACGCCTGGAGCAGTCCGAACGTCGCCGTCGTCGTCGTCGTCGACTCCCGGCGGCACGGCCGTCGCAGGCCGCGCACGGCCCAGAAAACGGCGGCGATCAAAGCGACGTACAGACACACCGACTCCAAATTCCGCGGGTCCAACGGGCTCGTTATTCGCGGCACGGCGTCCATCGACCAGTCGAAGCTCAAGGTGCTGGGACACAGCAGCATTCTCGCGCTCGCCGCCGGCAGATAGAGGAACGTGAGGCCGCGCGTCAAGCGCGACGGATGCCTCGCCGTTGGATTGTCCGCGCTGGCAAACTCCGGCCTGATACCCGCGAGCCTGATCCGGCCCAGCGCGAGTAACGCCAGACTGCCTGACAGAATGCCGACGCTGCGACCCCGGGTGAATCCGCAGTTGCCCTGAAATTCAAACGGTTCGCGGGCATGACATTACTTGTATAGTTTCGCCGCTTCATCGGATGCTGATCGTCATGCCACGAAGTCGAGATGGATTAACCGTCGCGCGCCTAAGAGGCACGTGTCGGTAAACGACATATCGTGCCATTCACGTTACGCCATTGAATTTCTCAGAAAATCGGACAAATTTGAAGAAATCAAAGCCTCTGTAGATAGGCAATCAAGGTCGCGTTTCGATTTTCACTGGCAACACTGCAAATATCGTTCCGATACACACGACAGTAAACCTTCAAGCGCTTTATATGATATCACAGGTTCATATGATGTCACAGGTTTTGTCGTCACTTCCTGCTTTCGTTACTGCGGCTCGCGAGATAAGGCATTCGTGATAGGAACATGGCGGCGGAGGAATTGTATCTTATAGACGTAGAAAATAATAAAGCATAAAATGAGTACTTGACTCCATAATAACGAGTGCAATATTCGTAATAATTGTAATTTCTCCATAATAGCGTGTGCAATATTCGTAATAATTGTAATTTCTTTCGTATTTTATTAATTAGTCATTTAATTTGTCACTAATAAAGTTCAAATTCAGTTAAAATTTGATTATGTGATATCGCCAGCTGCTGCATTTTCTCTATTCACAGCAAATCGAAAGTAATTAGTGAAAATGGAACGTTTGTGTCGGCATACTGTGATGACATCGCGCAATATTGGCAGTGAATATCGGAACGCAGCCCAAAATAAAGACTCTTCGGTATTCGTCGCGGCTATTTTGATTTTTGACATCACAAACGAGGAAATATGCTTAAAATGTCTGCAAAATATGTAGAAATAAAAAGATATATCTATAAAATGATACTTGCAATCTCAATCGAGCAGATCTGTAAAATAGTGCAAATATTTTCCGCTTGTTCTAACAATCAGGAAATAAACGTAAAATTAATATGATAAAATTATGACAAAAAGTAGATTGAAAAGGAAGGTTACACGTTACTTATTTATTGATTGTTAAAACAAAAGGAAAGAGATTGTTAAGTTTATTTTACACATCTGCTGCATCGATTGCAAATGTCATCTTATAGATGTCTTTTTATTTCTATATAATTTGTAGAAATTTGGAGCATGTGTGTTTCCTCGTTTCTGACATCATAAATCAAGATGGCTGCAACGAATACCCAGGAGTTTTAAGTAAAATAGAAACTCATGAAAGTCGAACACGCATTAAATTTCAAAAAAGCTAATTTTGCAAGTTCGCATTTTTCAGAATTTCGGTGGTGGATCTTAGACATCTTTAATTACTCTGATTGACTATATAAAAATGTTGGAGGTAATTTTCTGTGCTAAGAACGTACCTATAAACTTGTATGTTTTTTTTTTTTATTAATATGTCTTGTGTTAGCACAGATTTATAATCTAGCATTCAGCTCTCGTAAGCTCTGAGTTTCATTAATATTGATTATAAAATCTGTAGCTCATATTAATACATAGAAAAAGAAATTTCAGTTCATGTAACTGAATGGGGACCAGATGAAAAACTAGCTGACGAGAAATAATGTCTGTGTACCTTGACAGAGAACAATCGCCTGAACATTCAACTATTGAACATTGAAACGCGGTTGAGATAACTCAAGAGGAATTGGCTGAGTAGAAACCTCTTGCAGGAATCTTTCTGTTCTTACGATCGAATTTTTTATTTAGTTTCCAGATAACAGATAATTCTCAGTTGTACTAACGGAGTTGTTTTTTCTGTGTAGTCAATGCTTGATACTGGTCTGAGCTTTTCACTTGAATCACACACGTATGTGTGGCATTACGTTTGTAATCGCGACTACGATAACAAGAAAATTTATATTTAGCTCTAAATTCAGATCTAAATCTCACTCGAAGCAAGTTACAAATAACGACTATAAATACGAGCCTAGAAATCACGCAAAATCGCGCAAAATCGCAAACTCGATTTTGCGTGATTTTAATGATCGTCGTTGAACTCAATCGAGATACGTATATAAAGTAAAAAGATGTGTATAAAGCAGTGAAAATAACGAATTTTCTACATGATGGAGTCGCGGTTTTATAAATATTCGGGTTTAGTGGCGACGATATTTTCGTCATAATAAAGCGAATGACGTCGTAGATTCGAAATGTGACCGTGAGATAGAGTACATACGCGTACATTAACATTGCGACATACACGTATGCGCCCACGTATGCGCCCACGTATGCACCCACGTACGCACGCGATACGCGCATTGTTCGCAGGTGCGGGTAAAAATAATAAAAGTACCGTAAAAATGCATTATGATGTATCGCGGGAAATATGATATTGTGTAATAACGCGATGGTATTCTTGTTGTCAGTTCATCGGATATACGTTGTTTCCGCATTGCTATGAGGCGCGGCCGCTCTTTTTTCCCATGAGTAAACAGAGATGGAAAAGGGGGCGAATTGGAAGTATGAAAGCTTTCACAGTCGTCGGTGTTTGCCTCGGCGAGCGCGGTATCGCATCCGACCGGAAGGTAGTTTCAGTCGGATGGAAAGGAGAAAATCGTTTGTCCGACGAATCGGCGAACAAGACATATCTTGCTGTACAATACGCGTGTTGACGAAACATAAAGGGATAACAAACGCTTCGCCACGTCCTTCGCCACGTTGTTCGTAACGGTTACATGGAATATCATGAAAAAACTGTAGTGTGTGATTTTAATCGACGGGCTTATACGCAGTTTAGCGAGTTTATAACGAAAAAAATTAGACAGCTGGAGAAGCAAATTTTTGTCGCAAGTATAATCTGAATTTTAAAAGTGCAGTAAAGCAATATAATTGTAATATGCAAAATTTGTAATGAGATAAAGAACCAACGAAAAATTTGTTTTTTCAAACAGCTGAACAAACAGAGCGTATTTAATATTTTATTTAATTTTTTAATTTTTTAATTTTCCGAGTATTAACTCTGATAATCACAGAATATGCGTTCTGGATATACTAGTGTAATTTTCCCCATATCCTTTCATTCTTCACCGACTATGATCAGTGGTTCACGTCTATATTTCGTCGCCGATTAATTGATCTCAAACTATAGCTAGTTTTTTACTTCTTTATGTTGTCAATTTTTTTTTCAATGAATCAATCTTATCAATAAATTTTAAGACTAATTTTAGCCATAAAAGTTTGGTATATGTAAATATAAGTAAAATAAGTATAAATATAAGTATAAATAAATAAACAAATATATATATATATTTGTTTATTTATTTATTTATATATATTTATTATATATAGTTTCTACAATATATATAAGTTAATTTTAGAGCCACAATTGACGTCAAACTCTTCTAAGTTATTCTATGTTATTCTATGTGGCTTCATGAAATGTAAAAAGTAAATAAAAATTTAAAAAATTCAAGATTATGGATATATGAAACTCATGTTACATGTCAAAAAAGTGAACAATAATTATTACTTACGATGAGTGATTTAACAAATTTCAAATCAATTTTATGATAATACACATCCAACAGACGATGTTATCCAACACTTACATTTATGTGTTTGTTACTCAAGCACATGAAATGAGAATGCGATTGTCAGGGGATTAATGGAATATAAATGTCCGTTTATGAAAAGAGAATCAATTGAAAGTATAATACATGATACATATACGGAAGAATTACTGTTCTCCCAAGCGATTGACACTTCATTGACAGAACCTCGACATATTTTACACACATTGTGTCGAATAAAATAGAGATTTATTATCACGAACTTTTGCGAACTGGAAACTACATATATATAG
Source organism: Odontomachus brunneus (assembly GCF_010583005.1). NCBI lineage: Eukaryota > Metazoa > Arthropoda > Insecta > Hymenoptera > Formicidae > Odontomachus > Odontomachus brunneus. Next base: position 384,899 of record NW_022639530.1, on the reverse strand, counting down.
CGGTCTAGATTATATTAGATTATATTGAACTGTACGAAATTCTCTCGCACGAGGGGTCTTAATGAAATTTCCGTCGCGCGGTAACCGCGGCTGGGAACGCGACTTGAAAGTTACACAGACAGTCGGATCAGGCAGAAATAATAGTTTGCGGTGAATTTATAATTCACGTTAAGCACGATTACGCTTTTCGCCGGGCACCGCGCCGGCTCGAGACACTCGTCTCGTGTCTACGACGACTGCGGAATGGGAACTGGCGCAAAGTGCGCCGCAAGTTCGTTAAAAAAGTTAGCTGACACGAAATTGAATGCCACGTCGTCGTACTTAAGGACGGTGTCGCGCATTTTACCGCGCATCGCTTTCGGTGCGCCTTATTATCTCGCATTACCGTCGCCTCGTTTTCCTCCATCCCTCCTTCCCTCTTCCCCTGGCCCTTCCCGTCGTTCCGCTCCAATTTCACATTATTTCGAAATCTTCCTTTTTTTTCCACCGCGGCTTTGAACGCCGCGAGAAACGACAACGACGACAACGACGTCGGCGACGACGACGAAGACGACGACGACGCTCCAGCGGAAGATTCGTCAAGGCGTGACCGTGAATAGTTTAAAACTCGCCTTAATAAACGAACGATACGTCGCGCGCTTCGTGCAAACTTCCGACGAAGTTCGTTACAACCGTAAGATGTAATTTTCCGGGCGATGCGAGCGGGTTACGACGGGGCCGGCTGCATCCGCGGCGCTAGCTCCGTAACCGCTAATTCCGGACCGAAACTTTTGCTATAAAGACTTCCTGTGACAGCGACAATTATCCGTATTACGTACAATAAGGCGCTTTGTATGTTTCGCAAAGTCTGCGAGCGGACCAAGATTATAATTAACGTCACGCGGTTAATGCTAATCCGCGCGACGACCGTCGGTGTTGGGAAAATCGGGCTTTAACGGTTTGAAAATTTTGCGGCAACTAGTTTTTTTTTTCTTTTAATCCTAGGGTGATCTTGTCCAGTAATTGAGTGCCACCCAGTGAAAATAAACAGTTTGTAATATTTATTATAATATTGAGGTATGTTGCACATCTTATGATTCAAGTGAGTAACAGATAACTCACATATGTGTGCTGAGAAAAGAAGTGGTTGAGTCAATAAGACTTTGCTTGAACAGATAAAATTCGTTCAAGCAAACGTTTAGTCGATCGAACGAATTACGTAGTTGCCGTGATGAGAGAGTCATTAATTGATCCAATAATCGCGATTTGGTAACTATATCAATGCAACCTTTGTTGTTGCACTAACGCGTAATTTGTTCAATAGATATAATATTTCTTTGAAGATTTCGCTCAAGAGTGATTGTGTAAAAAAGATATTACAGAAAGTTAACCTGACTTTGTCTGTTCAAATATTGGAGTTTGGTGCTTTAGTATTCGTTCATTAGACAGGTTATTTTACATATACAGGATGTTACGTCAACATGTTGGCCAGTATGATTGATTATTCACCCAAGAAATCGATCTTGCAGTCATAATGAAAATTATCTATTATAGATACGAGAAATTAGCTAAAATAAATAAATTGACTAGCAAACACTGCGATATTGGATATATTTTATTTATAGATAACAAAGACAATATAGATGACAGAGAGACAGAATTTATGTCAGAACTATTTGTAAAACTTAGTCAGAAAGAGTTTCTCTGTAGCGCCCATTCAAATTGACTAATCACATTTCTTATAAAAATGATTGTCATAGAGACAGTCTATTATTCTACTGTTAGTCTATTGTATCTATTACAGTTACGTTAATAACAAAAAGAACTATTGACAAGACTAGAGAGAAACGAATGTATAATCTTCACATCCACCTAAATTTGCTTGCAGATATTGCTGGAATGCTGCTACTGTAAATTCTATGTACCAGAGACAATTTTCTAGCAGACACAAAAACAGCGATAAATTTTAACTGTGACATTTAGAATTTTATCTGTAAAACATTTTTTTGAGTGCTTACTTCGCTGGTAAATGTGCGCGTCCGAACTTAGCTCAAACTTGGCGATATACTCGTTTGCAAAACAGATTACATTCACTCTCGCCATAAAAAAATAAATATGAAAGAAAATATAAAAGAATATTGCAAATCATTCTACCCATTGATACGTCATATCAATCTGTACGATGCAATACTTTGTGCAATATGATCGTTTTCTCAATGTCATTGAAGTACGACGTCAAGTCAAAAGGAGAATTTTATCGCGACTCGTTACTTGACGAAAGAATATTCTTGCACAGTATAAATTCGCACACGAGACGTGCGCTAAATTCGCTAAGCTCCTCTTCGGCTTACGTTCAACACAAACGCCGCGCTGTCTACAGTGACAGGTCTTAATTGTTCAAAACCGTTAAGCGTAGATCCTAGCAATCGGGAGCATCTCGATAATCCGAATACATTCTTGCATTCGAATATACCGGGATTAGCCAGCGGATTAGCTGTGGATGCGCCGTAATTGCCGTAATTCCATCACTTATCGTGGCTTTTCTGTTCCGTAGCAATATTGTTTTATCTCCGATGAAATGGCCAGCGGAGCGTCCGGAATGAAGCAAACGTCACAGAAGCGGATTTAACGTCCCGGCGATATTTCACGAGAAGGATTCCCGTCGCCCTCGTACGATCCTCCCCCCACCCATCCGCCGACCAAGTCGATAATCTGAAAACCAGATTTTCTCCAATTACTTCGCGATCGCGGACCAGACAGCCCGATCGTAACTTAATAAATTCTGCGCTTTTCGTCCGTCCCGGGTTCTCATCTGCCGTACGTCACGTCTCGTTTGTCTCCTGGTCACTCACCCAGGACTTCCGTCGATCTACGCATATTTCCACGCGACTGGACAAAGCTGGCGCGCGAAAAACGAGAACGACGAAACCACGCCGCGGTCTTCGTCAGTCGTCGCTGACATTTCCGCTCCCGAGTGACGGCGTTTCCGTCTTCCGTATCGACCTCGACAACGCGAGGACTCGATCTCACACGGGACAAAAAATATCTCAGTTCGTGTAACTGAACGCGGACCAGACAAACACTCGGCGACGAGAAATGATTCCTCTGCGCGGGGGAATTTTATTACGGTTACTCTAACCACATTTTCTATTATTAAGGAAATTCATGTGAATTCAAGTTAAGCAGGTCGTAAGGCAGAATGAGTTTGTTAAGAATTTATTGAAACTGGCGCTATATATAAATTGAAATATCATCTCACTGTTCGTACAATTAGAAAAAGATTGATTATTTGAGAGTTAGAAACTAGTCGACACTTTTTACACGTGTCCTTGGATTTAGCGTGCTATTTTTAATTTATGTTTCCAGTTTCCTGTATAAACTAAACTTAACGTTTTGATGAAGGCTGTTATAATATTATAGAAAATATTACAATACAATATTAAAATATTATAATACAATATTAGACTAATATATCTACATTACACACATATTTCAGAATTATTGATCGTTTTGTTTGGAACATACAGAGGTGGAGAGTTCATAATTTATATGCGGAGAGAATTTTATACCAAAAATTACTATAGGATTTTGTAACTAAGGAATAGATCGACATTTTGCAACTCGCTATCCTTTCATTTCATATATGCTATTTATATTTTAGGAATTGAAATGAGCTATTAAAATGTTTGCTGTGTTTCTAATTTGCTATGTTTCTAGGAAAATTTACTATGTTCCTTAGCAAGATAGATTTTACTGACAACCTTCCTGGACCATTAAAAATATAAAATTGAGAAGAATTTGAAAGGAAACTATAATATTCTCTTCATGTAGTAACTCTCGAAATACATAAACACATATTTAAACATTTATATATTTTTTCTATTATCTGCGCATCTCTATTCGATCAACTGATGCAAAAATAAAGCATTAATATAAAAAAATGTTTTAAACAATATTTTCTGTATTTGTGCGTATGTGTTCATTTCAAACTAATAGTATTATTTAGATAATGAAGTAAATGTATATAAATGCAATTTTTTTGTTGGATAAATGGTTATGAGAAATGATAAAATTTAATGTTCCTTTAATGCGTCACACTGAGAATATCACACTAAGTTTTACAATATCCTCAAGTAGATGCATTAAAAATTGTTATTGCTATATACCTATCAATACAGTTCTCACAGTTCTTATAATACATAATTTTCAATGTTCGTACGTTATATCCTCAACAAAAAAGACCACTAGTATACTTTCAGAGTATATAGTATCTACAATCCTTTTATATGTATAGGCAAAGAATAATGTTAATATATTATTATGGCAACCAAATTTAGTGACATATTATATTTCTTCCACGTGTTATCGCGTGGAAATAAGTTAACTTATTTGTTTCAGCATTCAGTTGCATTAAAATTCAGCTGAAGTAACTGAGAACAATTGATTGAGTGGAAACTTCCTACAGGGATCGTTCCGACAGAATTTTCGTCTGATCCTCAGGGCACAGAAATTCAGTTACACGAACCGAGATTTTCTTTCTCGCGCATGGTTTCCAGAGTTTTATCCATTGTGAGAACCGATTTTCATGCGATCCAACCTAACTAAGAATTAAATAAGAGCGTAAAGAAATGATGTTGTCTATTCTAAAACATACAATAGCTGCAAATCGTTACTCGGCGCATCTCGAAATTTCCGGTCTCGAAAAAATTGATTCGCGCCTTAGGCACACTTAACACTTTAATCCGCCACTGGAGCGCATCGGGCTCTCGGCTGCAGGCTGCCGGTGGTGGGAAACGGTGCAAGCGGTTTACACTTGGTTGACTTGATGGGTACCCCGAGCCCGCGGCGGCGGCGGCGGCGAGAGTGCAGAGAAGCCGCACAGCGATGCAGTCGATGGAGAGTGCGAAGAAGAGACGGAAGTATAATAAGAAGAGAAATATAACGGCGAGGGTGGAACGGCGGAGAGGGAGCGGGAAGGCGAGCGAAAAGGACGAAGAAGGCGTGCGGAGGCCTCACGGCACTCGGAGGGACGTCGGAAAATGCGAACGATCCTCTTGGCACCCCTCCAACCCGCCGCGGATAGATAACGGCGGAAAAGGGGGGGGGGGAAAGAGAGGATGGGCGCGCGTCATGCATCACGCGAGGCGTCCGGTGCATCCAGCGCATCCGGATGCAGCGTACGCGAAAGGAGAAGGCAGACGGAGACTCCGGAGGTAGCAAAGAGAACGAAAGGGCAGAGAGGGTGAGCAACGACGGAGTGGGTGTCTGAAGGAGGAGGCTGGAGAAGGATGGCTCACCGTGCATCAGCCCGCTGTCTTCGCCAGGATGCAAGCGAGATGCGACGCGACGCGGCGCGCCAACGCGTTATCGGTTACACGCTCCCCCGCGCGTGTGCGCGAACAAATACGCGGGCTGTACGTTGCTTCCTTGTCGAAACTTTCACGCCCGAAGCTGCGATACGAGCCGCGAGTCGAGTAAACGACAACACGGCGCTGTAGATTCGCGCGCGTCACCGCGGAAATCGCGCGATATCCGAGTAGAGATGTGACTAGTCGAGCTGATCCAGGAACTAGTAGCTAGCTAGTACAAGCTAGATCAACCCTGACATTCATTTATGTGCTTGAGTAACATCGTACATTCATTAAACATATATTGTCAAAAGAATTGGTTTAAAATTTATTCACTCATCGTAAGTATTATAATCATTGTCTCCTTTTGTTTTATTTGTAACATGATTTTCATGCATGAATTTTATTGTTTCTTTATTTTTATTTACGTATCACATTTTATGGGGTTATAAAATAGCATAGAATAATTATAGACATAGAATAATTATAGACATAGACTAATATATAGAATATATTATAGAATAACATAAAAACTTGACATCACAACTCTACCCTTTTCAAAATTAAATTATTATAGACTATATATATATCAGTCTTTTTTATAGTCATTAGTCTTAAAATTTATTGATTGATTCATTATAAAGAAAAAACTTCACAACATAAAGAAATAAAAGTGTAGTTTTGAGGTCAATTGATCAGTGAAGAAATAGACGCGTGATTGTAGTAAAATAGGAACATTACACCAATACATTCGTCTGCTTATTGAAATTCAAGTCAAACTCAAATTAGGGTTAAATTCCTTAGTTTGTTTTTAGTTCATTACTTACCGTTTATTCACTAAAATGTGAAATCGATTTTGTAATCGATAGTCGTTATACGTTTCAAATATTATAGATAAAATGACGTCTTCTATTCTAAAGATATATAATTTAATTTTTATACTGTCATTAACATTTTAGAGTTGGAGTTTAAAATTGAGTTACGTTATTTCATGAAAATCTTCAGAAATGAGCGTTATATTACTAGCCGGCAAGCGGCTATGATTTTTCATCTCATAACTGCAATTTCTTTTGCCATCAGTGAACTTATTTATAAAGTCATTAAGAAAATTGAGTGGCTAGCAATATTAGATACAAATTTACTGCTTTGTGACTAGGCAGCCACAAGATTCAATTTGAGTACCTTTGCAAATTGATGGCGCTCGAGAATAAAATGTACAAAGAGTTGTTAAATCTTATTAGTATTTTTAGTCATGCACACGCTCATGTGTGAACGAATCTAGTTGAAAAATTCGAGAAAAGAAATTAATAGTCTGTAAATTAAAAAATCTTCTTTAGGTACGGCCTTGTTGGACCTGATAAATTATGATTTTAAATAATTTCTTGTCCCGACTGATTCGACTCGCTGACTCCAGAGCAGCTCTTTACGACAAAGAAATGTACGAGTGCTATTAACGAGTGCTGGAAATGGCTGTTGTCGTGTCAACTTACCTTTCGACTTGGCTCGCCGCGACAGAGCTCCCACAGAAGGCAGAGAGCCAGGGACGATATGCCCGTTTCTTTGGCGAAGGTGGCCAACGTCGACGACACCAGGGCCAGCAGCAGAGGAAATGGCGATCTGGTGCGATTACAATGGGCCGAGTACGTCAGGAAAGATGTCAAGGTCAGGAAGCAGGCAAGAAGGTCGGCACGTCCGACTATACCGGCCACAGCCTCACTGTGAATGGGATGGACCGCAAACAGGAAACCCGTGATCGCGTGCGCGAGATTGCTCCTTCCTGGCAGGACCTGTGGAGTGTAATTGCGGATATCTCGTAAGGTACACATGTAAACGTCTCGCGAGACGATCCTTCAAGTGATGGGTTAATTAACTCCACCGTTAATTAACTGTACTTCGCTCGATCCAAATTTCAATTTAATCACTCGCGGAACATACCGGGGATATACGAAGGTAACGATCCGCTCCAAGAATTCAGAATTATGTTAAAATTTATAGATTTAAAAACTTTGCCTCAAATTTAACATATTTTGCATATTCTAAAAGGTCCACTTAAATTTTCGTGTTAATTTAACACAAATCAGGTATGTTAAAAAACGCAAATATTATGCCAAGAAATGAACACAAGCTATTTTGAAGCAAATTTTATAAAAAATTGATTTAGAATGTCATATATAACATAAAAAATGTTATTTTCACACTAACAAAAAAATATTCTAATTATCATTCCTTTTTTATTGCATAATTTTCAAGAGCAGTATTATCTATGATTCTAAAATCTTTTTAATCATATGCTGTTTAGAGAGAGAGAAATTGAATTGATTCAATTTTTTTATATATTTAAATTGCCACATATAGAATTGAGAAACTCTGGCTCTTGAGAGTCGTCTACTTCTTACTTACTACACCATTTTTATTTTGACTGTAAGCATACTTCAAATTGTATATATCGTAAGTCGTAAGATGACGAGAACATAATTTTTTGATAAAATTAATATCCATAATATGTTAATCTTAGAGTATAAAATGTACAATTTTAACAAGTTGTTACTTGAACACACGTATATTAAATAATATTCTAAAATAACACAAACATATGTTAAATTGACACACTAGTATGTATAATGTACTTTAACTTTTGTTAATATCAAAATTACTTTAAAAATGTAAAGTTTTTAAAATAATTATATTAAAACAACTCAAAATAATATATCATTTCTGCATGACATAAAAATTGTCAAGCTATGAAGTTGATATTAATACATTAAAACGTCACGAAAGAAATAACATACCAGTTCTTTGTTACTTTTACATTGAAATAATAATAAAAAATTGATAACGTGAAGAAATTTAAGTATTTATACGCAAAATTTTCTACAGTGTAATGTTACGTGTGCGTATATCTCTGAAAACACTGAATATAAGTCTCAATTTATTTTAATGTGATAACTAACTTGTACTAAAATATTTAAGTATTAAAACGAGAAATATTATAATTATTTGAAAATTTTACAATATTGAAATTTGTTATATTATATATATACGTTTACAATAAAAATTTATAAAAAAACTTCGATATTATAATATGTGTTTATATATGGTAATATATAAAAAAACTATGTAAAATGTGTATATATATATATATATATATATATACATTTTGCATATTATTTATATATATATATATATATATATATATACATTTTACATATTATTTATATATATATATATATATATATATATTTATATATTTATATATATATATATATATATATATTTAGATTTATATATTATATTAAAATATTGAGATAAAAAAAGAGAATATAGTGACCAAAGCAATCACGTTCGCCGATGATATGGCGAGTGATGGGATTTCCGAGAACACGGCCAAGATATCCAAGTCAAAATATAAAAGGGACATCAGATATGCAAAAATGTAGAGGAGCACAATTTGTAGTATTATGTACAAGACTTGGTAATCGTCGGCTGCAGTCATCGGCGGGGATATTCGAAAATTATACGATCCGATGCACATTTGCAATAAAGGGATATCGAGGATGACGAGCGTCGGGTGGAATTTCGAGCAGGAAAATTGTATAAATGTCGCATGTTTTTTTCCGCAGAAAATCGGAAGCACGCGACGAAACAACTTGGAAGCAGGAAAACCGATCGAGATCGAGAATGTGACGGAAGCGTAGGTTCACGAACTAACGGCGAACTAACGAAAGATATTAACGATACGCGTAACTCAAAACGCCGCTCAGGCTACGTAGAAGTAGCTTCATTAATACACTTAGACTCAGTTAATTAGCGTGACAGTTTCATTACTCAGCAAAGTGCTGCGTGTATTAAATTAACGCGGCTTCTCATACTTGCCGCAGCTCCTCGCGCCCATAATAACGCGCTAAAACGATTCGAGTTGCTAATGAACTTATAAAACGGTATGCAACTTTGATATTATTGCTTATTTTTCATGATGCTAAGAAATTGCGCTAAGGACTCGCTCGCATAGAATCCGCGAGGCTGTAGCCACCTGCGTTACGTTTCCCTCTAGTGCGACCCGACTTTCGCTCTGTTCTTGTTAAATTTCCATTCGCGAAAGACTTCTCGTCGGTACTTTTGATTTATCTCTGGCTCGTTCCTCCGAAACTTAACCGAAGCCACGATAACTAAATTATTCCACTTCGTTCGCGCGATACGCGCTATTAACTTTTATTTTGCTCGGCGTAAATATAATTAGGCTCGATCCATCGGCGTGTGTACGATTGCATTTTATTTGGTTTAGCACATATATAATTTAATTTAATTTAAACCAGTGCAGTTATAATTAAATGTCGTGTCGTTCGGCGCATGCATAATTAAATCGTAAATGCCGCGATTCCTCAGAGCACTTGGACACGCGGAAGTTAAATACTCGCTAGGAATTAAAGCACGGTGACCGAAAGAGACGTTGTGAAATTAAAGTCTCAGGGACGATAGGATCCACGTCGCGGCCCTTTTGATCCTCAAACGTATCCGGAAGTTCTGTTTGAGATTTTCGTGTGCCCGATCTCCATCTAGATTCATGCTCTCATGTTCGCCCTATGGCGCTTTTGAACTAAGAGGGACCTCGCACCAACTAAAACGAAGCGACGTCGTAAAATTAAAACCACAGTAGGCTTATGTCGAAGTTAAACGGGCTCTCTCTCTCCCCCCCTCTCTCTCTCCCTCTCTATCTCTCTCCTTGCACTCAAGGCTGCCACCGACAATTCTCCAGAGATGTGCTCCCGTGGATCAAACAAAAAGGATCTCCATGGTTTTATTTCGGATATAAAACGAACCGAGTTGCTCAATAATTAGATGGATTCATAATGCGTCTTTTACTGCAAAGCGAACTTTTACTGTCACGCGCACCCTTTCCCTCCCCCCTCCCCCCTCCCATCTCCATTCGACAAAGCTCCGCAAATTAATATCGCAGCAAAGATTACGTTCAGCGCCGTAATATAATTGATGGAAGATGAATTAAGTTGAATGACGGTATTTATCAAGCCTGAATTATGATTAATCGACGGTCACGCGCTCTTTAATACATCGCTAGCAATATCGGCAATGTGCACAAATGGAAAACAACGGCGGTGGAGATGAGATCAGTTTTGTCGACTAATTCCACATTCATTATTATTATTATTTTTTTGCACTGCACCTGGTCTCATCGTTGAAACGAACGCATTCCGCGCTTTGATGTTAATCCGGCATAACACGCCGACTGTTGGACCAGATGAGAAATATAATGCGGACGTTAATGATAATATTCCGGCATCGGACGGACTTTTGAGATTTTATTTCCGGACGGTCATTATGGAACAGAATATTATGAAAACTCCCGTGTGATGTGAACGCTACAGGTGTCACTATTGTTTTCTTTCTATGGCGATGACATAAAATCCGTATTTGAAAGGCGTTACCGCGATACAACTGTTTTCCGACTCACAAGGAAACATATGAAAATGTCCCTTTTATCAGTGTCAACAAGCTTCAGATGTGTAGAGCAGCCAAAAGTAAGAGATATGTGCTTCTTGTACGCGTTTTCTCATGTTTCAGAGTTGGAACGACTTCTCGAAGATAATTCTCGATAAAATTGATATAATTGATATAATGTATTTCAACGTCTCCAAAAAGGTCATGTGGCGACTGAGAGTTTATTTAAAAAATCACATATTTAAAAAATATGCAATTATATTGCAATGATAACATTGTAATACAAGAAAAGCATCAAAGACAATAAAACTTTTATCTAAAGGATTTTTTATATACCTTATGATTCTCTCAAAGATATTCACTCATAATCAATTTGACCGAATTTCTTGCAAGTAATTGTCTCGACTACAAAATGTGCGAGAAAATATATACAAAAAATATATAACGTTTTATATATTAGCTTATGTTAACTATTTGCTTACAAAAATTAGAGTGAATAAATTGGGATATATGAAATGTGTTAAATTTAACGCAAAAATTTTTGCAGCATGTGTAAAAGCCTGTCAACACCGGTGAGTGGCAGCTTCACACATATGTATTCCCTTATCAGTGAATGAAAACTTTCTCAATTACAGTGATAATTATGTGTGTGTGCATTCACATACACACAAAAGTATGGTTTGTTTCGTATCACGGGATGAAATCTCAGATGAAATCAGAGATGATGTAGATGTAGTTACTCACCTTTCTGGCGACCCTGACTACGAGGACAGTGCAGCCGGCGTGCAACGCCACATTCACCAGATGATAGCCCCAGGGTTCAAGACCACCCAGAAAATGATTCAGACGGAAAGTGGCCACGCAGAGCGGTCGATAGCTACCGTGCGAACCACGCTCCGTCAGCGGTGTTCCCCAGAAGTCATTCTCGAGCAGCCGGTACCACGGCGTGCTCGACAGCAGGTCAGGATTCGTCAGGATGGCTCTTCTACAACATCAAAATGACAGTCTCGAATTATTTATCAGATTATCTTTGAATGAGAGGTAGACAAAGGAGGAGTGAATTACTAATAATCGCTAATAACTCAAACGTACACAGAAATGGATATTGTATATGAAAATGAGACATTGCTTCTTCTCGGTAGCCTTATCGCGTCAAAGCCTTGTTACATAAAGTGTTCAGTAAATAGCTGTTTCAATAAATAGCTGTCAAAATTTTACTTTAAATGACGTTCGACAAATTTCATTTTCTAATCAGTGTCTATCAAATCAGATATCGGTTACAGATTTAAATTGTTTGTATTATGCGTTTCCAAGTCGTAATTTTAGACTTTCTAATCCAATGTCCGACTTCCTAACATCTGCACTGAGAAAATACACTTTAAAATTTATTTGTAGGATATAAAGTTTATTTCTATAAAAATGAAGTTTATTTCTGTAAATGAACTTTATATTTTACAAATAAATTTTCAAATACTTTTTTTTAGTGTGTATGCGCAAGAGGATCAATGTATGTATGTTTAACATACATCAGGATTGAAAATCTACTTTGCGCTTTTCAATTATAGAAAGTGACACAAAATTTGTAGGTTCTAAAATTTGTAGGTTCTAAAAAGGACTTCTCAGCAGAGTTAGTAGGTAAAATAGAATCAAAAGAAGTTGATATAGGCTTATCAAAATAGAGTATCAAAGTAGGTGTTAAATGAAATATTGAGGTCGAAAGTAAGATAAAAATTTCGACTCGGGTTGAAGTAGAGGTGCTCTACGATTTGTACATATAATATATGTAATCATAGTCAAACACCCTTCCCTCAGTTATTGTAGCTTAGCTATGTTGAATATTGAACGGCGAAATCCGCAGGAGCTGATACGCAATTTGAATTTATTAGCCCGGCTCGATTCACTATGGGAACAATAAAATCGGCTATAGGAACGACAGAAATAAACAAAATCAGTTTTTCAACGCGTCGTGATTCGCGTGTAACTTAATCAGATTGTGATAATATAACCCGTGCCGGGTTACATTCGCAAAACCGTATTAAAAGGTGAAACATCGATTTATTATACGCAACGCAATTCGATCCGCGGCGTTAAAATAAAATAAGCCGTTTCAATTTGGCCTACTCTATGGCTTTGTCGTGTAATTTAATACGGGACTTTCAACATTTCGGTCAGTTCATCGTGTTAACCGCATCAACCGAGATTCTCGGGCCGAATGCCAGCGACAAATCATTCGGTGGCATTTAATAAACCATTTTTATCTCTGTCCGTGAATTAATTACTCAGACACGGACACGCTCTGTGCGCGCGTGTATTAGTTGCCAGAAACAATTCTCGCTCGTTATCGATCGGCCGCTCCCTATCAGTGTGCAAATATCGTCGCATCGACGTATCCGGACCTCGCTCTCTTCCCCTGGGAAATAAAGTCGAAAATTAATTAAAAAATATCACATTTATTTGACAGAATGTTTAATTAAATAGCGATTACGTCATACTTGCTTTAGCGTTTTAATATAAAATGTTACTGTGGAACGCGCGAATGAGCGGAAGAGAGACATGTGTGGAATTGAGCGAACAAATTTTATAACCGCGTAAACGTTAAAACTCCATGTAAAAATTAGAAGGGTCCTCGAAGTCGCCGAGGTAATTTCCCTCAAGTTCCGCCGGTATTCCGCGATTACGTGTACACGTATATCAATTCCTGAAGATCTGGTCGTGCTCGCGCCGAGCAAGATTCCCCGATCGCATTTTAGCCGACTCCAAAGCACACAAACTTACTTCACGAAACGAACGGAACGGGGCTGAAGGTAACGCAATTAGTCGGACGTCGCTTATATCGGGCGCTCGTTATTATCGCCTACTTCGCTGGCGGAGCAATCGTACGTGCGCGCTCGGGCCAAGATCACACACAATCGGGGGCTGTGCTGGCCTACGAAAACGGTTACGACGGCGATAGTGCTCCGGCGAAACGGCCTTATCGCCCGACCTTATATCGCTGGTCGCGCGCGCGCGCGCGCTCTCTCTCACGCGGCTACATCTGTATATTTCTACGTGTAAGAACTGCAAAGTGTGTTTCGAGCACTTCATGAACTTAGGAGCGCCGACAGTCTTCCACGAAAAAGCTGCCGGAACGACAACGTCGTTCGCGTAATCCGTGAGGATCGCGATGGCGCCGTTTACCTGGCGCCGTGCTTTTGTCTCTTTATCGTCGCCTGAATGGAGAAGCTATCGGTTCACCTGCTTGTGAACCGAGAGATGATACGATAATTTACAATATTAACCGTTTTATTCTGTTGGTGAGGAGGGAGAAGCATGAAAAGAAAAAAGGAAACGGAAAGAATCTCGGCGAGTCGCGCGTCCGGAGCTGTCTCTCTTGGTGACAGCGGCATCACGGACAGCATTAATCCGGCCGATTGTACGACAAAATAAGTAGAAAATAACGCGTGCAAATAGACATAGGACAAACAATTTCAGTGGGGAAACGCGCACGTAAAAGGGGTTATTCCGAGGTAGTAATATGAAGAGCACACGCTCTAATATTTTTATTCGTACTTTATGCGGCGCTAAATGAAAGTAGAAGCCGTTTGCCGATGCAATTATTTGAGCGATCGCGACGTTTCGCAGCAGCGGGCTACGGGTTTTATATAGAGGGAGAGAACGAGAGCAACAGAGAGAGAGAGAGAGAGAGAGAGAGAGAGAGAGAGAGAGCACATGCCTTTTTCTTTCTTTATAGCGAGCGATAAACCTGCCGAATCGATGGCAGTTATCGAGTATGGTTTATAAGGCAATCGACACGCAACGTGGGACGATAACATCGCTCTTGCATTACATTTTCCATTGTAGACGTCTTATCGCTGCAAATAGAAGATGTAAAGAAATAATGCCACGCGGTATTGAAACGCGGCTCTTGCCTTCTCCCTTCAACCAAACTTCTACCTCGAAATTTGCGGTATTATAATATACGTTTCGACAATTTGATGTAGCAAAATTGAAATTAAGGTGCGGAGTGTAAATTATTCACAGGATGCTCATTACTCACATAATTTCCTTATGAAAGTGGACAATTTCTTCTAAGCAAAACTGTTAAGATAGTAATTTTCGAAATACTTTTCAAAAATCTTTTTGCGAACTCTACGTTCGACGACGTGGGAAATCAATCAGTAATATTAGACTTTGCGTATCGGTGCATCAATGTAAATCTGAAAAGTGCAACCGAATTTTATTCAAGGTTTCTTTATATTTTTTTTCTTTTTTTTACAATAATTTCACCCATCATTTTACATACAAAAGTATTAAGATGAAGTTATCGATTGAGAAGAATATTTTATGAAATATTTCAAATTTTTGTGTACCGAAAGGTGTAAGATAGAAGAAAGATAAGATAAGAAAAGATAAGATAAGAGAATTAAAAATATCTTGAAAATAATATTTATATTATGGTAGTTTTACTTCAGTACTTTTATAATCACAGAAATTGATTTTTGTTAGAAAAACCACACGATTCCATCTAAAAAATTGGCAAATTTTTCTAAAGACATTCCGAGATTAAGTGAACGTTGCCATCTTTTTCTCCTCTTAAAACTAAATAACTTTTGTTTGACACATTTTTGTCTGTCTTGTTTTTTATCTTGTCTTGTTTTTGAGATATTTGAAGTATGCAATTAAAATGGGACATCCTATGTTTATACATACACACACACATGTGTGCGCACACTAGAGAGAGAGAGAGAGAGAGAGAGAGAGAGAGAGAGAGAGAGAGAGAGAGAGAGAGATATTATATTGAATATTGAAAAGTCCTTGTAACTAACGATCTCCCTCAACATTTCCATTAAGGAGAAATTGCCAAATTTGTATAAAAAATAGCGTTATACAACTGAGTGGGTGCGAAATAGTTTACATTCCTTATACATTCTGAGAGCACTCACCCCGAGATAATTTACCGTCCCTTACAGAAATCGTAGAAGTTGATATGCAAAGAGAGTTTCCAATTACGACTGTGCTTTTGCCTTAAGAAATCCTTTTTTACCTTCGCAAAAAGACATAATTGAGCGTTTACGTAACACAAATCCGTTTGTAGCTCAAAGAAACGAGGAAGACTGCTGTAACGCAATCGTTCCGTGGCGCGGTTCGCGAAATGAATAAATCTAAACGATAACATTTCGCATTACGTGGATGCGCTATGGTGCAAGTTCATTTGTACTGCAAAGCAGCATGAAGAGAGCCCGTCATCGCGAGTCACTTTCAATTGCCTCTCAACGGGATCTCTTCCGTGCACGCATTTCGCGAAATTATACGTCGCGCGTTCAATAATCCGTTATTTTCGCCATCGCTTTCATCCAATTAATGCGCGCGTTGCTGAGCGCTGTAAAAAAGATTTGTAAAAAATACGCTATCACTCGTTACGCCTCGTCGAACTTTTTCTTCGTCGGATCGCATAGACGATCCTCCGCGTTCGAACGAGGCGTTCTAATCGACGACCGATCAATATTCATGGGTATCGATGAGCTCGATATTTCAGTTCGTCTCCAGATTCCGATACGAGAAGCTCTATGCACACACACACACACACACACACGCGCGCGCGCGCGCGCATACACTCGATCGCGCCGTTGAAAAAAGCGGGACGTAGCCACCGTTAATTTTCCGTCGAACAATTTTGAGCGCCGCTGCCTCCGACAAGCTATTGCTAAGTAATGTTTTTTATTTTTTTCTCGGATATTACACCCGCGTATAGTCTGACTACACTGTAAAAAATTTCGCGTACAAATGTTAAAATTTCTTCCTGCTACCAATTCTTGATTATTATATTATGTGATATTATACTTGATTATAATGTAATATTAACATACAACTGATAATTATTATATTACAACTGATATATATATTTTCGTGACGTTTTAATGTGTTATATCAGTCAACTTTATAAACAATTTTTATCTGTCATTTACAAATAAAATATTATTTCGAGTTATTTCAACGCAATTATTTCAAAAAATCAACATTTTTTTATTTTAAAAGTTTTTAAAATTACATTGATATAACAATATTTGATCTGACTAACAAAAAAGTTTCATTAACAAAACTTAAAATACATAAGACATAGTTGCGTATTAATCTAATTTGTTTATATTACTTCCACCTACGTAAGTGTTCAAATAATACTTGTAGTGTCCAAACTTTATATTCTAATATAGACTAACACATCATAAATGTTAATTTTATTGAAAATTTATGTTTCCTTCTTATGATATGATATGAAGTATGTTAATAAGAAATAATATGAAGTATGTTCACAGTTAGATTACAAATAGTAATAGGTAAGGTAGGCAACTCTAAGGGCCGGTTTTTCAATAATAGTTTAAACTTAGATTTTAACTTAAACTCTGTTTAAACAAAACAAACGCATTGTTAAAATAGAATTTAAATTTGAATCCAAATTTAAACTGCTATTGAAAAACCAGCCCTTAAGAGCCAAAGTTCCCGAGTTCGATTCCTATTCATTGTTTGCCAGTTTTTTAAGTATATATATATATATATATATATATATATATATATATTGAATTGAAAAATTAAATACCATATCATTAAAATGATTTTAGGTAAAATCTTAAATTCATAACATATTCCTTAAAAACAATACACAGTAAAAAAGAAATAATAATTAAAATATTTTCATCGGTGTAAAAATAATAATAATTTTTTGGTGTTACATCTGACATTCCATATATATCAACTAACACAAAATTCAATTTAAGATAATGCCTGCGTTGATTCTTTGTATTAATTTTTTTATATATTATATTTGTGTTTTTCTTAATATATCCGCTTGGTGTAAAATTAACACGAAAATTTAAATGGATTTTCCGAGATATGCGAGATTTTAAATTTGATATAAAATTTTTTACTAAATATAGAAGTATTTACTTTTTTATTCAATGGTTTTCTCTCGTGAAACACATCGCGAATGTCACGCTGATTTCATTCTCAATCTCATCTGGCAGATCCTACGCAAAATCCAATGAATGTTATTTCTCTTTCGTCGAAACACGTGAAGGTATTCTTTTGAAAATTCTTTTCTTTCATCCGCTTCTTTTGCCTGAAATTCGAACGCAGAGCGTCGTAATTTGTAATTGTGTAATTACCACCGTAATAATAATAACGCCGCAGCAATTTGCAAACAATTGAAACGATTTCGCGACGGAAATATTGCGCGCCACGCATTCAAAATATCGCATTCTACGCGCTTTGATTTGACGCATGAAAAATTCATTTGCACCGTGTTCCGCCGCGATATAGTATTCATTTGCAATCAGAGACGCTATTAATCATCGAAATTATGTAAAATTATCGAAATGTGATAACGGCAATTTAATGAACGCACACATTATTGGGATAGAGTTTCTCATTAGGTCAATTAAATAACCGACATTTAAATATTTAGACATTACACGACACCAATATACACTCAAAAATACATATTCTCCGGCCTCGTGTCACCTTCGTCGCCCACCTGCCTGTCTGTCTGCCTCCCTCCCTCCTTCCCTATATTAATCCACGAGTGAATTTCGCGTCACGTCGCGTCGCGTCCGTACGAAAATCTCTTGCGCGGTTCTGAACGTCGCGCGTTTTACGCGCGACACCAAATTACTTTCTTGTTAGCCGCTCCCACACAATTCCCGTCGTTTTTCCCGAATAATTTGTTATGCCGGAATGAGTTTGTTCGCGAAGCTGTGGCTCGTCCTCATGTACGAGTAATCGAGATTGCACGCGCTCTCGGCGCTTTCGTGCGCGGTGCGAGCTTTTTCGTTCACCGGAGCTTTTGGCCGACGTTGCCACCGGCTGGCGGCTCACGTGTAATGAAAATTTGTAAAATCTCCCGGCGAGAGGCGCGAACGACGGTCCGGGGTGGGAGCCATCAATTAATGCCCCATTCATGTCGATTGCAGCATTCTGAAAATTCGCGCCGGTGTCGTCGCGCCCGCCTCGTTTAGGAGTTATTTTTCTGCCGCTGCGACGCTCCCCGATTTTCCGCCTCGGCTGAAGCAAGGCCGGTCGCCGGGTATAAGTCGCTCCTTCGCCGCCTATACATCTCTGCAATTGAATTCGCGGGAAGAGAGGGGAAAGGGGCGCAAATCCCCGTCGCAGGTCCTGAATTTTGACGTGGTTACGCAACCGAGCGTTGGTGCACGTAGGCGGAAGATGGATGGAAATGGGGCGGAAATTTTGGGAGGCTTCCGCGAAACAAATGATGTTTGTGATGTATGATCGTTTATCACGTCCGATAACCTCCGAATGTCCGACAAACGAGAACTCGAGCTAAGGAAAAGTGTAACCGCGCGACAACGCACAGTTCTTCCGCACGTAAGAGTGTCTGACGCAACGACATGACAACGTGCACGTGTGCAAGTAGAGCACATCAACCTAAGCAAGATGGCCCTTACCTTTTTTTAAACAAATTTTAAGATATCAATAAAAGAAGATTAGTAAATCAGTACACGTGACGTTGTGGGACAAACTCTGTAGATCT
The DNA here is from genome assembly GCF_010583005.1 of Odontomachus brunneus. NCBI lineage: Eukaryota > Metazoa > Arthropoda > Insecta > Hymenoptera > Formicidae > Odontomachus > Odontomachus brunneus. The sequence continues at coordinate 365,594 of NW_022639530.1, read as the reverse complement.
CATTGAAAATGACTGAAATTTCCCATAAAGCATTCGGATATATACCATGTATATTTTATGTATATACATTTATGGATACTGAATATACTATATACATATGTATGTACATCTATGATGCACTATACGTGCAATGTATATCATAACTTGTGTATATCCATTCTGTTTATTCTTATATATAACACATATGATACATATATTCAAAAATTGTCAAAATTTAAAGATATATATATATATATATATATATATATATATATATATCATATGTGCATATTTTATTATTTATTATAACATATTTATACATATTTATATATATGCATATTTTGTGTATATCATTTTTATTATTTTTTATTTATGAAACTTAATTCACCCGTACGACAAGCAGTCGCTTGTCCTTTTATTGATCGTAGTCATTAATGTTTAAATTCAATAATTGAACAAGAACTGATTATGCAAACAATTTATGACAGTATCCTTATAACTTATGTTTATATATCTGTGTAAATGCAACAAATATACGCTTTTATTTTCTCCCATATAAAATTGTGAATATTTTTTATGTGTATATATTTGTTCTATAATGTACAAATAATGTTCTGTTGTATGTACTGTACATGTCTTGTTGCATGTATTTTATACACACGAATTATATATTACAGAACATAGTATGTATATTACAGAACATAGTATGTATATTACATATATTACGTATACATATTATGTATACTATGATATATATTCATGTAAATATATATATACTACATATATGCATTAATTGGGTATATAACATTGCGATACATAATATTGTATATGTGTATTGTACTATGTACTGTAATGTATATCCGATTCATGTATATAAAATATATATATGTGCAAAGATATTTGTACATCATGGACAATATACATATGTACAGGAAATATTCAGTGTTGTATGAGTTGCGACTGTTTTTTAACGATTCACGATCGAAAAACAATTGTCTACGTCATCGTTACTCCATTTCCAGCTGTCAGCCGATATCTATCACTGAGCAAGATTGCTTAGAAGCAGTCTTTCTCAGCTACTTTCGATAAGCTCGTGCCTACATAGATCATCTTACAACGTCACGTGCACTGATTTGCTGGTTTTCTTTTATAAATATCTCAAAATTTTATGTGGTTGTTTCCAAAATGATAGGAGTCTTTTTGCTCAGATTGACATGCTCTACTTGCGCACGAGTGTTGTCGTGTCTTGCGTCGAATACTCTGTAAAGAACTTACAAAAAGATTTCGTCGTGCCCGTTTTATATTTATGCGCGATCCACTGCATACTCCCCGCGCGAGCCTTTCATTTGACTTTCATTCTCGTAACTTCGTTCTTCTTGTAAAGTTGGCGAGAGATGACGCGGCGAAGTTAATTCATCACAGGCCGGAGCGAAACGGCAAGGCCGACGTCGAAATTTAATCTCGATAATGAACGTGCGGTCGCAAGCCGAGACGGTCGTGCAAGCGTTTAATGGCGCGTGTAGATCTGCGAGATACATTCGACGATTTAGAGATCGATCACCTCTGTCAACGGCAGTTTCGCACGTGGCCGATTTTCATGGCGACGTGGCATTCGCATGGGCGCGCTACGCGGAATTATTTCTTTGGCATTCGCGGGAAATAAAGACGCCGTCATGACGCGATGTGTATTTGCACAGCACGATCGTGTACAACGCTCACGATAACGCGCGTGACGTTAATGAAGTTCGTCCGGGAGTGCACGAAGGATGATGAACGCGATTTTTCGTCGTGAAGTTAACTTTCGTACCTAGCACACGGGATTGCGTGAGTGTCCGCTCTCTTTACACCTCGTAATCTGAATTCTGCTTTTCTACGAATGCCTCCGTATATCCTTAACTGCAGTTCCGGAAAGGTCCACTCTCCGATTCTCACGAAATTCGGTGAAACAGTCCAAAATACTTAAATAGACATATCTGAAAAATCCTCTGGCGCAATTAAAAATTAACTGAGATAACTTTGAAATAATGGTTGTACTTATATCATAGCAATGATACAGTTAAATTAGATTTCTGCGAGGTAGAAAGTGGGGGATAAAAAGCGCGCCGTTGCTTTCTGTTTATAAAACATGTTATTTGAACTTGTTTCAATTCCCATGCAGATTTTTCTGGTATTTTTCAGGTATTCATCTGTAGTATGCAAGCTTTTGGAAATAACTACACAGAGAGAATATTTTTAGGAGTTTATTTTTCCATATAAATTCTTTTCAATTTTACTATATTTTCAATGGTTCAGGAATAGACTGTCAATAAGTAAGTCAGTCACACACAGTAAGGACTGTTTTGCTAAGAAACATAGTAAATTTCAGCAAAAACACAGTAGATTTTGCTAAAATAGCAAGTGTTTTAATGTAATGGCACATTTTAGTTGCTAAAATATAAGTAGTATACATCAGATGAAAGAATAGTGAATTAAAATATCGACCTGTTATTATAAGATCTGTATATGTACATTATTTTAACATTATCTCAATAATGTTTCATTTATGTAAAAAAAAACATTTAGATATGTCCATTTAGAACCATTTCACTGAATGTCATCAGAATCGGAAGGTGGGCTTTTTTTCGGAACTACAACCGTATCTTTCACAGATAACGATCACCGATCATATGTATGTATAGAATTTTCATTCGAATTTGTAACTTGTAGAGTAATGAAAATTAATGTTTACATTAATAAAATACGCTATAGCAGAAGAAATAATAATAGCACGTATAGGTTGATAAAATAATGCAAGTAATAAATATGAACGAAACAAATAAAATGACAAGAAACAGTGTGTGTAAAACAGTGTGTAAAAAAGAATTACACATAAGTAAAACAGAATATATTCCTTTTTCAATTTCGTACTATTAACGCCGACGCTTGTTGACTTTTGCACGAAAGTCCACCGAGCAATCAGCGCGTTACGCCCATGTGAGCGGCTGCGCCTCACGAAAGGGAGAAAAGAACGTAAGCGACCTCCTTTCCAAAAGGCGGAGGGCAAACGTCACCGAAATGCCTCGTTCTGATAATCTCCGGGTAAAAGGAAAAAAAAAAAAAAAAGAAAAACCAGACGACGTCGCGGCGTGTTCTTCACGTGTCGCGTATGACAAATGTAAACGTTCGCGGGTCGACGAAGCCATTAGGGAGGCGAGTGTAGTCCTGTTGACGCACGTGCACATCGACGTGCGCGCACACACACGTTCGCGCGCATACACGTTCGGGAGCACTTATGACAACGTGCGCGTGACGTTAATGAAGCTCGTCCTGGGGGCTCGCAAAGAAGCGGCGCGACGTCACGTAGAATGGCTTCGGGAACCCAGCAGGACGGGTAGTTCTCCACGTTCTTTCGACTCTTTTGCCCTCTCCCCTCCCACCAGCCATCCAGCCCCAACCGAGTCACTTAATACTCGTCCGACCCCTTTAAGCCTCATCGACTTACGTAAGGCGACGCCGATTCAATTTTCCGCTCTCCTTCCCGTGGAAGGCGCGGGCCGAATCGGAAAGCGCTTAGCGACCGCGGTCAAATTAGAATTATTGGGCACCCCCCTTGCGCGCAGAAATGAATTAATAAATTACAGGACTAGATGGGCCCAGCCGCCCCGCGCACCCTCTTTCTCGTCCGTCGCCGCCGGCGGCGGCGCACCCGCCGGGCGTATAGATACGCCGGCCGCGATATTAAAATCGACCGATGATTAATCTCCACCCGTGGTTTCGTCCGGTTCGCATATAGTGCCCGGGCGCGGTGAAAGAGCCAGAGCTGTGGAGGGGCGGCGATGGCGCGCGATAGAGCGGGACGTAGAGTGGAATGGGTCGGGGAGGTGGCGACGAACCGCGCACGGGAAGAGGTGTTCTATCGATTACACCTAGTTTCTATGGCAAATTGACGTAAGAAAGTGAAGGGTGAGGGGTGTAGAGCGACCCGTCGTTGAGACGGGTTACATTATTAGACCTAACGGCCGATGACATTGCGTGACGCATCCCTCATGTATGTTGGATGTTTCTTTTTATTGCCTTCTCTGTTAAAGGCCTTCGTCGTTTTAACAGGGGGAGTTTCGAGTTCACATGGGGGCTGTTCCGTTTCCCCCCGAATTAATCATGATAATAGCCGAGTCGAAATTTCCGCCCTATTTTCAACCTAACTTTCTAACGTCTGTATATTCTGAAGGATCAGTGTAAGTTTAATACATATAGAAACTAGAGTCCCACTTGACGCCTCTAAACGACAGAGAACGCACGAAATGACACTTGTAGGTTTTAAAAAGAACTTCCCAGCAACGTTAGTAGGTTACAGAATCAAAAGAGTTTGATAGGCTTCAGAATATCAGAGCAGGCATTAAATGGGATACTGAGGTCCAAAATAAGATCCCACAATATATTTTAGAATGGACATCGTCATTTTCTCTATCATATTGGGCATCCTGAGTCAACATTTTAGCCCAACTTTTGATTCAAACTTTATGGTATATTCTGAAGAATCAATATATATTTAATACACATAGAAAATCTTACTTAATGCTTCTAAGTGGTAGAAGACGTATAAAACATCACTTATAGGATCTAAAAAGGATTATTCAACACAGTTAGTAGGTTAAATAAAATCAAAAGAGATAGATCTATATTTGATATAGATTTCAAAGTGTCAATGTAAGCATCAAAGAAAATGTTGGGGTGGAAAGTAGAATCAAAATGTCAACTATATTTACCCGCGTCGAAATTTTTCTATTCGCGAATTGAATTTTCTAATATTGGTATATTCTGAAGGATCAGTACATATTTAATACATGTGGGGGGGGAGAGGAACTGAAGTGGTAAATGGAAGTTTAAGTGACAAAAAACATGCAAAATGCCACTTGTAAGTTCTAAAAGAGGATCTCTTAGTAAAATTAGTAAATTGAATTAAACCACAAAAGTTTGGTATAGACTTCACATAGTGTCGAAATAGACGTTAAATGAAGATTGAAAGTAGAATCAACATTTCTACTCGGATAGATCCTTTAAATTTGTAGTTCCAATTTCACTTGGCTTTAGCATTACTATTGCCATTCTGAGCGGGAGTAAATAATAACCTCTATCAAAATCTTCTCTCCGAGGAAAAATCAAAGAGTAAACGCGAAGAAGACGATTTGTTCCGACCAACAATCTCCGCAGGATTAAAAAAACATGTTCGCGCGTCGTTGCCAAGATCGTAAAACTGTATAAGATGGGATATTTTCTGGCACTTTATCCCGCCAGTGAAGTAACCTGCAAAATGCGATATTGTCGTCGCCAAGATTCGTCGCGAGCCGAAATCCCTCAAGAAAGAAGCAACGTGCTGTTGATCAAGCAGCGTTTAAGAGACAGCGAATCAAATCTAGCGACAACGACGATACGGAACGGCCCAATAAGTCGGCGGAGAATTAAATAAGAAACAGACGAGAGAGAAAAGGCGAAGAGGAGGAAAACAGAGAGAGAAGAAAGAGAAGGAGGTTCTTGTTCCATAGCGAATGGTGTAACGATTATTACGGGATTTTATATTCCTATCTTTTTACATTAGGACGAGCGGTGAGAAAATCGGTTATGCGCCATCGCGCGAACGTAGAGTATTATCGCAAATGGAAATTTTTTGCAACGTGGTGAAAACTTCCGCCGAGCCGCGCGATCTCATAAACTTCTGACCCGCGATCATTTCCATTCCCGGGCTAGGGCGTGCATTTCGATTCGAATGAGACTCGTTAATCCCCCGATAAATAAAAATTCGTATCGATTAGGCAAACCGCGGCAGAGGCAGAATGCTCGCGTTCGCTCGTTAAAAGCCGCGCGCGATAGTAAGCTTCGCTGAATGTATAAAACTACGTTAATCTGAACAACCAAACTGCCCTTTTTCGAAATATCCAACGCATTTAAACTAAATGACGGGTTCCCGCCTTTTTGCGGATATTTCGCTTTCGAGTAGTAAATACCGATTTTTCTTGCAACGTGAACGGCATTCGCGCGATACGCTTTTTTGTGCCCCGCTTTTTTTTCAGTGACCGCTCGGTATGTCGCGCCCCTCGCGATTCGTGTCGAATTTATAATCACTGTCTAAAGCGCTCTCCCGTGATTCTTTTGTCACGCGATATTAGGGAGGAAACGTTGCCGGCGGGTGAAACGCGTCACCGGAGTATTAAGTATTCGCCGGTTAACTTTTTACAGCTTCCGCCCGCCTCGATATCCGACGAGCTTTAGATTTCACAGGGGACGCGGTCGTGAGTTCCGTTTTAAGTACACGGAAAAATTACGGAAGTCCGTTGAAAAATCAACCGTATATTAATTTCAGCATTCCCGCAGACAGGGTCGTTGTTCCCGACCCTGATGATTTTCGGCATATAGAAATTTAAGGAGGTTGTGTGGCGAAATGAGTTTGTCAAGAAATCATCGAAATTTGCACTACACTGAAAGAAAGCAATAGTTGATCTAATTGAAATTATAGTTACTTTTGGTCCCAATCATATTTTTTGATTGTTCTAACACGAAAATGGTAGTCGTAATATGCATGTAAAGTTATTATCAATAACAATATAGTAGAATTTAATTTTAAAAAATATTAAAAAAGATATTAAAGTGTTATTATGGTTTTAATTATTTTATTTTGCACATTAACAAATAATGAATGTTATGAAACATACAACATTATATCAAAATATTGAATTTAATTAAATCAAATTTCAAAATAGAGAAGAAACATTAAGATGAAACGAATGTTGGAAACATTATTCCCTTTTTTAACTCAAAAATGACAAACGCAATTTTTCTCATGTTAGCAATATCCTATTTTATCTCAGATCTTCCTGTATTAAAAACTTCGGGCAATTGATATTAGAATTTCGATTTCTAACTTAACCTATTAGTTTGCAAATCTAACATAATATCAGCTTCATTTTATTCCTTGTACTTATATGCCTATGATATAATAACCTCAACATAACTTATTTTGCATAAGTTATAGTAAATCTTGTAAAAGCGTGAAAAATATTCTGAACAGTACAGAAAATGTTTTTATCTATTGCACCTGTCACTCGCTAGGCACTAATAACATTTAACATTGAAAGGGACCAGTATGTGAAATAGTTTTGAAATAGTTTTGAAGACAATTCATAGATCGCACTACATCGTGGTGATCATAACTGCAATTTCCCATATTACGAAACTTCCCCATATTCGACAACTTTACTCTACTAAACCTTGCAAACTTCTTAACTTCACGCAGTAACGAAATTTCACTTTTCGGCACAATAAAATTCCGTCGCTTCAGGGGGAATCGTAAATTCCTCCTAAGCTGTAAGACGAAGTTATACACTCAGAACGCTGACGTTGTATCCAAAGTCGATGCTACGCGACACATTACGATATTAACATCCCGGCGTAGAGATATGCTCAACGCGATCGAACCGCGATCGAATTTCGCGCGATTCCCCCGTTGCGCGATAAGACGATCTCGCACGACCGCGACTGATAGAAATTCACACCGATGAACGCGACGCGATACGGGGTCGTTTCTTCAGCCAGAGCTGGCTGCACGATCCCAGGGGATGATGCGGCGCGTGGCAATTTGCAGGCCACCCTCCCCTCACCTTCTCACCCTCTCGTCTTCCGAATCCCCTATCCGGGCTCTTCCTGCAACCTCTCGCTTACTACCGAGCTCTCGTTCTTTCTCTATCCTCCGTCACGGATCCCATGAACAACGTGGAGGAATGTGCGGAAAGATAGGGGATACGAGCTAAGTAAAAATAGTAAAGTACAAAGTAACGTGCGTGAGAGGGAGGAAAATAAATAAATAGATCTCTTTTAGAGAAATATTTAATTTCGCCGAGCTTGCACGTATATATATATATATATATATATATATATATATATATATATATATATATAAACAGACGATTGTTAATTGAATTTGCAATTGGAACAAAACAGTTTTCTTGCGGAGCTAATGGAATAACCGCACAAATCAATCGTGACGAAGACAATCGACATCGTCCGGCGACTGAAGAATGCGCATTGTTCAATTTTCCTATTTTTGCACGTATTATATCCCTTTCCCTCATCATCCCCTCTTCCCTATCCAGTCGCCAAGTATTCAATAGCATTAGCGATTCTTGTTTCAAAGTATCGATATTGCATGTATATGAATACCCACTCGCAGAAATAGGACGCGATAGCGGAATAACTAATATTTCCTTTAAAGGCAGGCCCTCTTTACGTACAGCTCCATTTCAAAACTCTCTATAGGAATCGATAGTGAGGAAAGGAGATGGGCGGGTAGGGAGAAGGCATTGACGTTACCGTGAAGAGAGAAAGACAGAGATGTGGAAAACGAGGGAAACCAGAAGAGCCGAAAGAGGATAGGGAACGCGGGCGAGGGCGCGGGGGAGGGAAGAGCAGGGAGCGCATAGCTCGACGACGCTACATTATGTCAGGTATTTCCCGGAAGATAGTCTCGGGAGCGAGAACCGCGAAGATGTCGGTAAGAGGTGGGGGCAATGTGAGGCGAGGTGGGGTGCGCGGGGGAGGCCAAATAAATACCTAGCTAAATCGCCCGGAAAACTCATTCCGGGCGTCTCTTACGGGGGTGGAAGAGGGCGAGGGGAGCCCACCTTCAGCCGTCGACGACGCGCCCGAGCGAGCGGGTCGCTTCGGTACCGTTCTGTTCGCACGATTTTCTTCGTGCGATTTCTGCGAGCGGATCGCCGGCGAATCACGTCCTGACGTGAAGCTGAAAGCGACGAGCGCCGAAAATACCGCCAACGGAAATATCGCGGAACCTCTGGGATTCCCTTCGGTGTCACTCGTTCATCTCGTGGCATTAAAGCTTGCCGTCGGATTGACGCGTCGCACGTATCATGTCTTATTTGGGTGGAAACGTGACGTACCAGAGATAGATAAAATATTGTGAATTTTTCATTGTTTCTTTTCAACATTGTTATTTCTATATAAAGCTGTATTGCTATCTCTGTAAAAAAATTCCAAGGTTATAGTAATTTTCGGCGTCAACTATATCTTTTTGTTATTCTAACAAAAAAATACTAGTAGCAATATGCATGTGAAGTTATTATTATTGATACTATGGTAACATTTAATAAAAAATTATCTTTCTGACTATAAAATATTATAATTTTTTCTTTTTTTTTTCTTTTCGAAATTTTATTTGTACAAAGGCGTTGAGAGAAAGAAAAAAATAGTCAATCTCATTAAAATTATAGTAATTTTCAAGTATATTTGTAGATTTAAAAAAATACTAGTAGCAATAGGCATATAAAGATATTATTGATATTACAATAACATTTACTAAAAAATAATTCTTCTAACTGTAAAATAGAACAAGTTTTTCACTTTTTTCTCCAGTAATGCTTCTTCTGTATGAACGTTCAGAAAAGAAGAATTAATGATTGATCTCATCAAAGTTATGGTGCTATTTTGGGTATCAACTATATCTTTTTGTGTTTATAATAAAAACATACTAGTAGCAATATGTATATGAAGTTATTATCATCGATACTATAGTAACATTTATTAGAAAAATAATTCACTGTTTATCACTGATACTTTACTAATATTTATTAGAAAAATAACTCCCCTGACTATAATTCTTTCACTATACTTATAGTTACAAGAATCTTATCAGTGCGAGAATTGAAGACAATGTGGTCTCGTTAATTTTTTAGCGTTTTCGTCAAAGCATCGTTATGAGATCGTAGAGGATGGATCACTAATTATCGACTCAACGACAAGGAGGATAGTTATATATTGTAACTAGTGCGTTCGCTCAAGGAATTATACTTGTTCGCGCGTACTTGGATGTGTAATCACAAATCAAATTTCTCATCAAATATTAATAACAGTCACAATAACAACGCAATATAGTAATTCCCGCGTTGGCTTAACTCCCGCGATCACGTGGCACATTTATCAATGATAAGCGTCGTGTACGTCAAAATTATTCGTGTGGATTTTCGGCTCCGGCGGCGACGCGACGCGACGCGGCGGCTCGGCTCGGAATCGTATCCGGTAATAGAAATTCAACGCCGCGGCGCTGTTACCACCGGCTGTAATCGATTTCAGGAAAGCAATTTGGGTTAAGTCGCGCCGTCGAAACAGATGCGGCAAAGTGTCGTGCCCGCAAACGGCGACCCGCCGGTAGAGTGGAATGGGGTGGGGTCGAGGGTGGCGGCGCGATAATTATTAAGCAAAGCGGATCGATTAATCTCGTCAAATCGCCTCGAAAACTCATTTCGCTCTCGGGTTACTTCGCGCGCACTCGTAATATTTTGTGTTGCCGGCCGGGCCCGCGGTAATTACGGCGGCGTGACTTCCGCCTGGTACCCCGTCACGTAAAAGGGTTATCGGGACCACCGATGGTGGCCGCAGATATAATGAGGCGGTGAGAAGTGGCCTCATCGGCATGTACACACATCGATAATCTATCGACCAGCGCGCTCTAGCGCGATAACAAGCTCCCGGTGTGTGCTCTATTAATAGTCGAAAGAGAATTTATGGCGTCAAGATACATACGATGTATCGCGCGCGATGAAAACGAAATAGAAAGTGTGCTGCAAACGAGGATGAAATTTTTACTGTGAATCCTATCAGTGGAGCATGGAAAAAAGGAGTCTCAGCTCTCTCGTGCAACTGTATGAATAGGGACCAGATGAAAATTCGGTGACGTTATCTCTGTTACCGTTACTCTGTTTACTGTTACGAATGATATTTCTGTTGCCGCAACCAAAAAACATTTGTCTACACATTCAATTATATTAAAACTGTGTTGCAATAATCTGAGAAAGATTGACTAAATGGAAATCTTCTACAGAAATATCTTTCTATTCCTACAACAGAGGTTTTCTTATCTGACCCACATTTCTAACGATAAACTCTGTAACGCTAATAAAATTCTTAAGTCTTTTCTTAAGTGTCTTCTTAAGTTATTTCTCCGTACGTCAATTCCAAATATCCAGCTTTAGAGATATCACCGGCGTGCTCTTTAAATTCCTCGAAGTAGAATTTCATTCAAAAAGTCGAGTGACAGTCGGATCACTCGAAATCGAATACCTTTTGGCTGTTATAAAGCATATTCTCCACTCTGAATGGAATATTTTCGAATGGGATATTTTCACTCAATATTGAAGGGTGAATCTCCTGATGTATGCCATCGTCACAAAAACTATTCCAATCGATTAAAGAAAATCCATTGAGAAATCATTCAAGAGTCAAAATTTACACTAAATTTAGTTGTAGTATTCGCTCTTACGATTCCGAATGGCAGTATTTTCCGTATCGCTTCGAGTGAATTTTCGCATTTTTTGAATAAGATTTAATTCCAACAAATTTAGAGAGTACCCGTGTCCTTCAGATGTTATCCGGATATCCGAATATTCAGCTGTTCATCTGTATTATTTTTTCTTCTTATTTATACTTCGTCATTTTAAAGGTACTAGAACACCACATAACGCGCGCTTCGCGCGCGCCACTTTAGCCTTTTCGTTGTACCATTTACAATTTATATTACAATACTCATTTTTACAAATTATATTCCCAGAAAACATAATGTTACATATAACATACATGTTAATTGTAATTTCTTATTCAACAATGTAACTGTTATATAACACGTATATTATATAACAGTTATATTGTTTGTTGAGTAAGAAATTACAACTAACATGTATGTTACATGTAACATTGTGTTTGCTGGGATTACAATAAATATTAAATTTATATGATACGAACAATACAACCTCATCACCGCGACTAATAGCTGCAAGCGGCACGACTTCAACTGCGACGGGATCGAGACAATCGAGACGGTCGAGATGGCCAATTAGCATCGCGGAAAAGAGGCTTCACCCACTTCGATACATTCGAGATTTAGTTAACACGCACTTTTCCTGATAGGATTAAGGTATAGTTAACGAGGAAAGTAAATGTAAGATTTTACTTTCACACATACACATCAGAATTTATCAATATAAAATATAAAATATCTATTAAAATATTTGCGCGTTTTTCACTGACTTTACTTAAATATCTTTATACGCAGATAGACGAGGAGACTTTATGTTCAATGTCAAGAAAAATATTCCGTTAAAAGAACCTTTTTCATTCCTAATATCTAAGTAAGGGAGATTGAATATAGTTGGCCCAAAGGATATGTCGGCCATGTGCTTTGTTTATTTATTTATCGTAGGAGGAGCAGTGAAAATGAAATCTCAAAATGTCCCTCAAAATAAGTATTTTTCCCTGAGTTTCATTAAAATCCGCATAATATTACAGTTAAAGAAAGAAAAAACTGATTAAAAGCAGCTAAATACATTTAACTTCAGATATTATGAAAATGTTGCATTAATATTCCATGAGTAAATAAACTTGAGTAACGAATTATTAATTAGAATAAAAAATTTCCTGCAAGTATAATATATGCACTGTTTTGAGTGAAAGCAATTTTCATTCTTGAAATGATTGTAATCTTATCCCGAGTCGCTAGTCAATTGACTTAATACCGGAGCAAGACGGTCATGTTGCAAGGTCGTATTTCAGAAGAAAATAGTTATTAGAGAAGAAAATATACGATTTACAGAATCGTTACTTGTATAATAGCATAGAAGAAAATTGGCTCCAACATGTTTGTACAGTCAATTACGATAATCGATTATCTGAGAAGCTGAAGCTTTGAAATACTGAAAAATGTGACATCTAGTCCTGGTCAACTTTATCCGCGAATTATGTGGTAATTCTAACAGTGGCAAATCTTGTTATCACTTTTCTTCATAGTCTTCATCACCGGATTTTGTCCGATCTTTAACACTGAAGAACAGAATAGCGCGATGCAATTTGAAATTGAAGCTACGTTAGAGCGAATCGTGCATAGGATTGTGTGGTATCATTCGGGAATCGTTACGTCTAAACGCTCGTCTCGCTTTGCTCTTTCTCCCTCCAACGGAGTGCTCCAGTTCATGCGATCGAGCCGGGAACCTGCGCCGGCTATTATTTGCTATGCATCGTGGGGCACGATAAGATCCACGGACTTTCGTGTATCCTCGTGGAACAACGCGAGTTATCCAATCTCCCGGAAGCGGCTCTTTCGAATTGATCATGGAAAATATATATCGGGCGCCATATATCGAGTATGCACGACCGACGTATCGAATACGACGATAAATATTTTGTCCGCCGACAGTTTAGAGCACGCCGCGAGCCAAATCGGAAGATGCGACGCTCTTGTTTAGATGAATATTGTGATGTACGATCTACAGAGAGAGCGTAAGTATACCTAACGGTAGATTTGTATCCCCTCGTAGGATTTGCCAGTCGATACTCAGAAGTAATTCAATTCGAGCAGTCACGTGTTGACTTTAAAACGCTGAACGCGAAAATAATGCTGAAATAATGTTAAATGATTCAAAATAGAATTAAGTTGTCCCAAACGATTATTGTTCATTTCACCAAGACGCAATTGACAGCGAGATTGTTATTTGCAGTATCGTGATTAATATAATCAGATTCTTCACTGGAACAATGGTTGATCTAACGAAAATGATAGTTATTTCTGGATCTAACTATATTTTCTGGTTGTTCCAACACGAAAATGATAGTAGTAATTTGTAGGTATATATAACGTTATTATCACTAATAATATAGTAGAATTTAATAATAAAATTGTTTTTTGGACAAAAGTTATAATAATTAATTTTCTATTCAATTACCAAACATTTTCTTCAGTATATACTTTCGCAGGTATTCGTGTAATTTTCAAGATAACAAATTCCTTCTTTTCAATAGAAAAAACACAGGTATCAGAATACATTCTCTAAAGTAGAATCAGCGTATTCTTCATTGAACTATTTTGTTTATAATTGATGGTTTCCAATTACAAGCATAGCATTGTAATCGCCAAAATCTCGCTGTAAGGATCAGTTAACAGTAGCAAATGTTGCTATTATTAATGCAGCTTGCGTGCACAGACAATGCCATTGCACGCAAACTGCACACAGAAGCCGTTAATTCCATCACCACGAACGCAGAAAGTTGGATTTCGTACAGCGTGTAACGAAGTTGCGTGTTACAGATTTTGCAGTGGAATCTCACTTCCGCTGGTGAAAATCGGTGAGATACAAGGTGGAACGGTAAAGCGGGAATATTTTCATCAAAAATCAGTGAATACCCGCTGATTATCGATAAAACATTCCTTCTGCTGATGCAATCAGACTTATTTTTGCTTTAGATTCGCTTTAAGGGAGCACTCAGATGTTGAATCAACCCTCCGTTCGCTTCGTGGATCATTTTGGGAACAGTTGAGATTTTAATTGTCTTACGGACGATACTGTTACGGACTGTACTAAAAGAAGAGAAGTTATAAATATTTAGGGCTAAAGAACGTTCTGATCAAAAAGCAGAGACCTGAAATAACGAGAAAAATTTCTACCCCGATTTTCTTTTACCCGCGCATGGGGAGCAGAAAAGTGATACTGTTCGCGAGAGAAGTAAACGAACAAAAAAAACAGTGAATAAAAAACTGGAAAGTAGACAGATAATTAAATGCTCACGACGATAACGAGCGTAACTTATTATGAATTTTGCGATTTATGCTTTTGCATTTATTTTTTGCATTCGATCTTTCTTCGTAGAACCCGAGTACAGTGTGTCCGTGCCGTTCTGTATTTCAATACCGACCCGTCCCGACATCGACGCGTTATTTATCGCTAAGTCGCAAGAAGTCGTCTCTCGCAAATCCGTAGAAGAACGAGCCGCCTTTATGCCTCGCTCTTTTCAGTCAGCTCGCGAACTTTTTTTCTCCTTCGCGCGCGTAACGTATACGCGTCTTCGTTTCACACAGGGAAGACGTGAAAATCGGCGGGCGTAAATCGACGGACGAGGAAGGGTGGCAGAGGGAGGGTGGCATGTTACGGACTGAGAGACGGGGACGCGCGCGAGCATGAGCGGGGGATCGCGGAGAGAGCCGTGTGGAGATTCGTGGAGAAAAGTACGACCCTCCTTCACGTGCCGCGGGACTCGAGGACGTCGTAATAGAAACCCCTGACAGAGGTCAATCTCCTAACGGTCGATCCCGCGAAGCCAATCCACCCGCCATCCATCGATCACCGTCCCCGATCCGGCGCGATCTATACGTATTCCATTTGCGAATAACCTGCTCGTGCCGTTCGGCACGAAGTCATCTCCTTTTCTGCGCTTTTACATATCAGCCGCTCCCGTCCCGACGACTACGCCTCGTGTTCGATCTCGTTTCGAAGTCTCGTCGCCGTCGTCCCGTTGTGCGTCGTCGACTTTGGCTATGCCGATCATTATTCGAGACTCAGTCGGAGTTTCACCTTGCCTAACGGCACGTACAAATGTTTCGCTTCTATTCAGGCGCTCGCAACAGGCGGCCTGCGTCGCGAGCGCGCTAAATGTAGACATACTGATCAACGGGAACGCCGAGTTCGAACGCATATTGCGTTCTGGGAAAAATAAACCGAGTAATTCTATGATCAATAAAACTAAAAGCTCTGAGTAGTTTTTAGGCATGAATTAAAGGATTCCAATTAAAGGATTTTAATTTCCTCAGTATTAATATGCAAGTTTCAGTTATGGGAAAATACTATATAACTTCCCCAAAGCATAATAAAAACATACTGCAAGGTGAAAAATGTGTCTTATAATTTCTTGGTAAAAAGATCTCAAGAAAACTTCTTTAATTCATGCCTGGAAACTACCCAGAATCCTTAAGAAGTAACACGTTACAATATGCGTTACTTCTCGTACTAAATTTTGAAGATTTTTTTGTTAGGTTTTGCTGCCGCCCATTCCATTTATACATATTGTGCATGTGCAAAGTAACAATTAGAGTTTTAATTATATTCGTGACCGTTACGTAACAAATATTATTGTTATTTTATTAATGATAAAATAATATTGTTAGTAAGTTATTGCTGAAGAAAATAATTTGTAACGGTAACAGCACATCACATGTAACGCGTTACTTCTCAATCCTGCAAATATCAATCAGTGCCGAATCGCGTAAATATCGATAATTAATAAGGGAAATAAAATTTGTCGCTGTAGAAACGTATAAATAAATATCGCGCGGTTTTTCCCGAATAATTGAACGATAAAAGCTCTCCGCGCTTGCTCGACCGGTCCAATAACACGTCTCATCGTTTTACAGACGATCGTTTCCTCACGGTTAAATCGGTCATTATCCGATCAATGGCGCGTTCACGTGTGCGCGCGGCCGAAAGTCGCGATAGCTCGAGAATGACGGTATTTCAGACGCCGAGGGAAATCGGAGTTCGTAAACTGTCGAAATAATGCCCGAGCTGTGGCGTGCAATCGCTGTGCTTGCCGGCGATTACGTCTTTGAATGGATTGTGGAAACGAACGGGGATTATACTGCCGACCTGGGCAAGCAGCTAATGATAACTGACACCCGCCGGTTGAGATGAATCGCATTTAATGCTACCAGAAACGCTGCGTCGTCGTGTACAGAGTATTTAGGCCAAATCGTTCAGGCACACACATTGCACTTTGTTCCTCGTCTTTCTTATTGTTTAATCAAATTTGCTTAATTGGCCAACGAGAAAAGAAAAGAAAAATGAATCAATCTCTGTTCTCTAAATTTCTTTCAGCAGAATTCCATTTAAAAAGTAGGATGGCAGGCGAGTCACCCTCATTTATATATGATGAACTCCTCAATTGGAATCGTCGAGTGAATTTTTTTAATCGAAATTGTCTTAACAGGCCGGTATAAATGCTTTAACATGTAATGCAACTAGATTATTAAGATTTTCTAATCGTACGCATTATTGATTTATTATTTACTGATTACTCAAAGAAGCAAGAATATCTCGTGCGTCAAAACAATAATCTATCACATTGTAATAACTTTACGTTAATGTCTAGAAAAAAACATAGAACTATGTATGTCCAATTAAAAATATTAATAATCTAATTATAAACCTTATATAACACACACACACACACACACACACACACAACAAACGTGTATGTTATAAAGGTATAATTATAATAATCTTTACTAACAGGAAAGAAACCCCTTTAGCATATATAAATAGAATGTAGACGCGCAGACGGACAAATATAAAATAATATAAAGCTATAATACATGTACATGTAAGAAAAAAAAGTAAAGAAGAGAATAAATAAAATAAATAAATCAAAATTGAACAAACAATGATAATTATATGATTTAAGGTTGAATTAACTGTGAAGTAAGACATAACTTACAAAATTATACGCATGATTGAACATTTAAATGCAGATTATGTTTCTTGAAAGAAATCAGCAAAAGTATAGTACAAATTTGAATATACAAACCATTTTTGTATTAGAATTTAGACTATATAAACTATGTATATATAAGTAACGTCGGTATATATCCCGCGTCACAGAAAACAAATTGACCCTAGTCGATTAAAATATGTTTGGATATGTTTGGATAAAAATATTAGTATAGATTAAGAATCCACTCTGAGTTAAGCGCTTACTTTCTAAGTAGCAGTATTTTCATTATCGCTATCGCTTCGAGCGAGTGAAATTTTATAAGTGAGGTTTCTCTCTAGGATATCTAGAGAGTAGCCTATCCATAATCGTCACTGGTGACGTCATTTAGAAAATAAAAATTAACTTTGTCGAGCCTCGTTGCTGTGAAATATAACGTGCGGAATGGGAGAAAGTCCTTACACACGTCCAAAGTTGCATTAAAAGTTCTTGTCGTGAAGTCATGTAACTTCCCGTAATCGCGGCCAATCCGTTCGCGCCGCTATTAATTACACGGCGAAATAAGTATGATTATTAATGTGTAACTTGGAGGTGTTCGCCCTTCCGCGTAAAACGACGTATTAATCATCGTGATTAATGTACGTTTCGATCTTTAACCCTTCGTGTTCCCGCGCGTCGCCTTAACACGACGACATAGATGTGCGATTACGGTTTTGCATAAATTAGAAGACGATCATTAATCACGCGGTCAAGTATCATGCGAATAGATCGCCGCATCCCCGTTCGCTGCACATCCTTTTAAGAAATTTATTTCGGCCCCAGTCGGGCCGCGCCCGACGCGGGCGCTGCCATCCACGCGAAAATCTCGCAAGGTTTAATCACGGACGGTCCACTTAGCGACGCGAACCGCGAGTTTTTAAAGCCGCGAATGGCCGGTAAAAGCTTATTCCACAATCAATCCCGAAGGAGACTTCATTTCGATGGACTTTTAATCCCGCGCTTAATCGCCAGCGTGAAAATGAAAAAGTTACGCCCGACGGTGGCCTTTGATCGAATTTTCCGTAAAGAGCGGACTTCAAATTTGGCAGCAAATCCGCGAAAAGGAAGAAGGAGAGGGGAGGACTGCCGTGGCACGCTCTGTATATTTTAAAGCCACCGATGGTGACCGATTGGGTAATCCGCGATTCTCCGAAACAGAGTTGGAAATAGGCGGGAATACGTATGGTGCCGCGGTGCACGCTCCAGGGAAATATCAAATTCACAGTATCGAATGTTTCAACGTCTGTGTCCTTTCCCAGCGTGTAGTGAGCAAAGGACTATCCAGGATTCTCCCTCCGTCCAAGAAGGAAGACACCTCTGTCCTTGCTTCGTCTCGCTTGCACACGCGCACACACACACACACACACACATACACTCGCGCGAGCGCGCGCGCGCGCGTATGTGCATTTGTGACCGCTTCCGTCGTATTTGCAATATTTTATTTTGCATAGAAAATGGTCTCGAGGCAATACCGCGACGCGCGCGTGTCCCTTGAACCGTATGCGTCCCTGCTTCCCGTGGGCTCCTCCTGTGCAACTGAGTCCTCCGTTACTAGTCGCCCCCTCGCCTAACCTTACGTCCTTCGCAAGGTCCTGGCAGGCTGCCACCGGCGAAGACGACCTGTCTCTCTATTTTCCCGGTCGCTCTCTTCTTCGAGTAATAAAGGTATCTCCTTTTTCTTTCTCTTTTCACTCCCCCATTCCCCTCTCTTTCCTTTCCCTTTTCCAATCCCCCTCTTCCTCCCGCCGCCGTCGTCTTCATCCATCTGGCGTGGTCTCTTGTTCTCTCTGCCTCTTTCCCTCACCGTATTCCTCCTCAACGACCGTCCATTTACGGCCGTTAGCGACGACGTTGCCGGTGCACGTCGTTTTCCACAAGAGTCGAGTTTCTCTCGCTCTCCTCTCTTGCTCCCTTTTCCTCACCCTCCCTCTCTCTCTCTCTCTCTTTCTCTCGTTTCTCTCCATTTCGAGCTTTCTCTCTCTGTCATTGGCTTTCCTTTCTACCGTTATCGACTCCGGTAACGTCGCCGTCGTAGGTCGAGTCATGCGTTTCGTCTTATAAATGCGCGTGATCTCTTGAGTCTCTCTCTCTCTCTTTCCCCCTCTCCCTCTCTCCCCGTCTATGCTTTGTGGTGTGAGAGTATCGTCACCGCACTTCATATCCATTAAGCAGCACTCTCTCTCCGGGTAATAAATGTACGAATAATCGTGATGGCTTATTGAAGCAAGATCCGTCCACTGTGTCGACTGTATCCAGTGGAGCATTTAGCACGCGAGGCGCCCCTAACTCTGTCTCTTACTTATATAACACGAAGACCGAGTCCGAGATCAAGCGGGACTGAGACAAGTGCGTCTAGCGTTAAACGCGTTAAAACGCTGCCAGGTCTGTTTGACGTGATAATGTCGTTTGGAGACGCGCAAAAACACGCGCGGTCACGAAAAGGTGACCGATTCGGTTTATTCGCTTCATCAGATAGTTATTTGTGCGAAATTTCTATGTATGATATATATGCCAGTGACGCTTTCAATTGTAACAGTGTATGTTCCTTATATTTCTCATTCGCATATTCAGTGGCGCAGAATGAAAGGAGGAAATTCGATCTCGGTACGGGCCGCGCACGCATTTTTCATATCAAATTACAAAATTACGGCGGGAATGTATACGTTGAATGTCGCGATAAATTTTTCGCTTCTGACTTACGAAATTCAACGCGGCAAGGAGCGAGGCGGCCAAAACGGAGAATCAATGCTGGAAGAGAAGGGAAGTGGAGTCTCGATACTGGGTCACCCAGAGACCGCTTCGAGGGTCCTCTTTGCATTGTTGCTTCCAATACTATACCGGGACGACTCACGAAGGGCCCCGTCCTGTCAGGACACTCGCGCGCTTAACCTAGATAGCGCGGATAGCATAGTCTACGATAATAAGCGCATCGTAGAACGAACTCGAGCCATTCGATTACGAGCGGTCAAACTCGTTTCGGATTTCGAAACGGCGAACGTCTTCGGCGAGAGGAATTCCGCAAGTTGGACAAAGTGTGCGCGGAGATTTCAGACGTGATCACTTTCGACGTGGAATCGAAAGAGAGAGTCGGAGGATTTGCGAATCGCGATTAACTTATTGCGCTTGTGTAAATATAAGCGGGGATTAATGCCGGAATAAAATCGTCATTGCGTTGTAGACAGTAATTACTGGTTAATTCAATTTAAGTGAAAGGTCGACACGTTAATCTTCATGCGCGCTCGATTAACGTTACTGATATTTATACGCTCTCGTAATTAATTGTAACGATAACCATGGGGGGAGTGAGGGTAGGAGAGAATGGCTGTAGCGCCCGAAATCGGCGCGATTAATTACATTAATGTCAATCGCGCCATCGGAAAACGATTCACTCTCGACATATTTTAAAATGTTGGCACTCCCAAGTCCCCCAAGTTGAACAGCGTAAATATTTAAGAGAGTCTAGTGTGTTAATGGATCTTTTATTCGTTCCGAGAGTGTGTTCTGCCGTCTGTGTATACTGAGAAGAATGATATTTCCTGAAACTGTACCGTAATCCCGGAATTGACTCCGAAAATTACATAGTGAAGTTATTGCTCTAAGTGATAATTCGTAAAAGATTCATAAAAAGGAGGATTAGCTCCGTGCTAATCCTCTTTTTTATATAAATTACTGCAAGAAAAATATAATGGATTTAATATGAAAGTTAAAGGGGAAGCTATAGATTGGCTCTGGTTGGCCCAAAGGATATATCGGTCATGTGTCTTGTTAACGTTAACGTATTTATCGTGAGAGAAGCAATAGAGACGAAATCGCAAAATGTTCCTTGTGAAACATAAATATTTTTCCTCAAGTTTTATTAAAATTAGCATGAAATTACAATGGAAAAGTTGAAAAGACGTCTCGCCGTTTCGTGTTAATATTCTCCATCATAAGTGAATAAACTTAAGGGAATGCTGGATTCGAAATCTTTACCGACAGAATACTGACTTTTTTCTACAAAACTTATGTTATTATTGACTGCACAGAATTACAAATGCTCTTGCATTATAAAAATACGCGCGAGAAGGAATTGGTACATTGATTAATGTACGGCAAAAATGATAAAAATTTCAAAGTTAACATTTTGAGTATCAATTAGCCTATTAGACACTGTTAGTAAAACTAAATATTCGCCTGAAAAATACAGAACAAAAGATCCGTTGTGTATACTGAACGCGAGTTTGCTCCATTCAGAAAAATTTCGCAGAATATTGCTGTATCTTTACATCTGTGTCACGATTGTATCAGTGACAATCGTCTCTACATTATCAACATTTTTTAAGTTTATCATCGACCTTTTAAGTGACGTGTTATTAGTTAGAATGAAGTTTTCTATAAGTGTGTAACGCACTTTCGAGTAGTATTTACCTTTCGACTAGTAAAACATAAAATGATTGAAATTGAGCATATGAGTGGACGAGGTAAAGTTGGCTACTATTTAAGGACCGGCAGGGCTCTCGCGGAGGTCCCAGAATTACTCATCAAAGATACATACTTCATATGTGACTTCCTTACTCGCTCTGAGTTGCTATACTGAAAGAAAAATTACCTTAAAATCAACAATTCTTATTTCTTTGATAGGTGCCATTAACATATTTAAATCTAAATTCTCTTTATTTAAATTAAATATTGTTTACTTCACTTAAGTAAACAATATTTTTTTAATAAAAAGAATTTAGATTTAAATAAATATGTTAAATGGCACTCATCAAAGAAATATATGTTGATTTTAAGGAAATTTTTCCCTCAGTGTAGTCAACTTGAATTGCTTGACCGAGAAAAGATGGCCACGTTGCAGCATGTTTGTATTTCGGTTATTACAGAAGGAAATACACGATTCAGAGGGTCGCTGTGGGCATAAAGTATAAGGGAAGGTTATCTCTGTCATATTTGTACAGTCAATCGCAACAATTAGTTGTCTGAGAAGTTGTAACTTGGAAATTCTGACAAACGCGTAACGGAGTGAACAGATGTGCAAGCCGAGTTTAATGTCGAGGGGCATATAGCGAACGAATTATCTTCAGCCCAGAAGGCAGGAGAAACTTTTAGCCGTGCCTACATGTCGAGCGCACTCATTTCACGCCGGCATTATTATTTCAAAATAATTACAGCGTGATCACATAAATCTCGTGCACTACTTGGCGCATGCGATATTCCCGAGCGGATCACCGGGCGAATTAAAGTGGAATAAAAAGAGGATCCCGGCGTGAAATCCGGATATCCATCGAGGATCCTCGCCAGTCCGAATTTCGTTCATCCGACATCGGAAATGTAATTCCATCTCTCTCTCTCTCTCTCTCTCTCTCTCTCTCTCTCTCTCTCTCTCTCTC